>NW_007359959.1:266403-273635 GCF_000359705.1 Exserohilum turcica Et28A | reverse complement strand
ACAACTTCGCCAAGTATTGAGCCAATCCCAGAGCCGGATCGGAGGAAGTACCTGCCGCCCTTCATCAGCCATTCGCCCGAGGTCGGATCCGAATTCGGACCCGACTAGGATAGGTATATATTGAGACACTCCCTGTAGCTAGCTCTGTAGACTTTTGATATCCTTTCGTACAAGGCCTATAGGTGGCTTGTTGAATCTAGGCTCTTTGTGATCCCACGCACTCCCATATGCCTCTGAGTGATCCTACGACCGAAACAGATCCGACCTGCCTTACCTGCGCCGTTACACGTTTGCCACTTACAAGAATAATAATACAATAGTTTACTAGCTAGTTAGCTAGCAAA
Source organism: Exserohilum turcica Et28A (assembly GCF_000359705.1). NCBI lineage: Eukaryota > Fungi > Ascomycota > Dothideomycetes > Pleosporales > Pleosporaceae > Exserohilum > Exserohilum turcicum. The sequence continues at coordinate 273,291 of NW_007359959.1, read as the reverse complement.
CTAGTCTCTAAAAGCTAGGTTACCTAGTATCTCCGCTAGCATCCTAACCATCTTATCTCTCGCTTAGGCAAAGCTATAGCTAAGGAGCGGACTAAAGCTAATTTAGGGGCTAAGTATAGCTTGTACTTTAAGCTTTTACATAAAAAGATTAATGAGTACAATATACAACCTATTAATATATTTAATATAGACAAAAAGAGGTTTTAACTTAGCTAGGTTAGTAGTACAAAACGTATATTTAGTAGGAGACTCTATAAGCAAAAAGGGGCAAGGCAAGCACTTAAAGATAGCTTAACTAAGTAGATAATAGTTATAGCTTATATTTGTTTAGATGGTATAGTTTTAAGTCTAACACTTATCTTCTAGGGATCTAATAGGTTAGTTTAATTAAGCTAGGTTAAAGCTATATAAGCCAACGAGCACTTAGTCTTTGTAACCTTATCTCCCTCTAGCTAGACTAATAACAATATTAGGTTAGCTTAGCTTAAGGGGGTTTTTAAATAGGAGACTAGACGATACGCTTTAACTAGGTATTAATTATTAATCCTTAACAGCCACGGATCCCATGTAACTATAGAGTTTATTAAGTATTGCTATAACAATAAGATCCTCTTATTAGTATTTCTACCTCACGCTACCTATACGCTTTAACCACTTAATGTGGTAATGTTTAAACCCCTAGCAATAGCTTACTTAACTTAGTTATCTAGATACCTACAGGACAGCTAGGGGTTGCTTAATTTAACTAAAGGAGACTTCTTCCCGCTCTTCTAGAGGTCCTGGACCTCTATATTCAGGCCTTAACTTATCAAAAGGTCTTTTAAAGCCACTAGTATATAGCTAGCTAACCTAGACGTTGTACTTAAGAGGTTTACCAAAGAGGCTTCAGATTCTAAAAGCAGCTAGTCAGTCCTCTCTAAAGACGATTAGCTCAAGCTTAAATCAATCATACGCCGTGAGGTAAAGGATTAGAGCAGTAAAGACGTCAAGAAGCTTTAACAAAGCTTGTGCTACATCTTAGCTTAAAACAGTATACTTTATAAGAAGATTAGGGGCCTTAGGCAGTCCCTAGCCATTAAGGAGAGACGACTAAAGTAGTTATTCGCCCTCTAGCTTAATAAGGACGAGGTTTACTATAGGGGAGCTAAAATATAGTCGCCTAGGAGTGTACAACAATCCTGCGATTGTTAAGAGGCATAACAATAATAAGCTAAGCTTAAAAAGCTTTAGAAAGCCAAGCAAGCTAAGATTAAGAAAGCAAATCGCAATTATAAGCTTTAAATTAAAGCTACAAAGCGTGTTAAGTGGGAGAAGGGTTAAGAGGAGAGCAGAAAGCGGAGGGCTATAGAGCAAGCTAAAAAGGAGCGCTGTAGAAGCCTCCGCGATGCTAAAAAAGCTATACAATTGCCCTAAAAGGGTAAGCGCAAAGCTTTAAAACCTTATAAGCTAGCTATAAAGCGTTAAAAGCGTGGTGGTGTTGCTCTAGCTATAGTGAGAGCCGCAAGGGGTGCACTAGCTGTTGTACTACGTAGTCGACGAGACCCACCAATAACGCCCTCTAAAAAAAAATCTAAATAAGCTAAAATTTTCGTAGGCCTGTATATAGTATAATCCTAGCTTTGCGCAATTTTATCACGATTTATAGGGGCTGTACAGCCTCATCTTTTTGATTATATTGTTGTTGTTGGGGTGTCCAACTGGCGACCATGACCATCTGGCGCACGGTCACTGTAGTGCTAGGAAGCGAAAAGTTGCGTAGCATTTCACGTGCACACGCATGCCACTCATGTGACCAAATGGCCAGCGTAGATCTTTCCGGAATACGAATGTATACAGGCTAACAACGCCTCCTCTAACGGTCTTACTCACCAGACAAATTCCCTCACAAGCGAGCGGGGAAGGCACTATTACTACACAGCCTTCAAGTGCAAACGCAATCGATGCGCCCCCAAAGATAAGCAAAGCCACGCAATCTACCGCGTCGCCGAAAACTCACCGTAGCTAGCTGTGTCTCAGCCCTGCAGCGTACCACATTTGCCTTTTCCAGACTGTTAATCGTTTTGTTCTCGACTGACCAATTCCCGGCTGCGTTGGGATTTCCGTGTCTAGGCATTCAAGTCGGCGCAGTACATACGTTTACAAGTAGTACGTACACCTACGTACTACTATGATATTAGCGTCGACGGGTCAACCATAGTTTCGTCGTCACGCGCCAGACAAAAAATTAAATCACGCTGTTTGGTGTATTCTAGCGTTGCCTGTTTCTGTTTCCATCCAAAAAAAAAGTGCGTGTGCGTGTTTATGTGTGTGTGGTGAACGTATGTTGTTCATGTACGCCTACCGCAAAGTTCCGCTGGAGTAAAAAGAAATCAAGAACAAAAGAAAAGCAAAACGAGCAAAACGAGATGGAAAACGAGAAAAGCGAGCTTTTACTTCTACGATGACAGTTTGACTCGTATTTCGTACACGCTGCAGTACGATGCGAGCGCAGAAACAGGCTTCCAATGAGCTCAAAAAAAGGTGTCATCGTAGATAATTATCACACCAAATATGGCCCAGGTTCTTGCGATCCCCCCGGTCTCATGCACTCGAGAATTAGCCGGGGATGGGAAAAGCTGACGAGAGCCGTAGTATCCGATGCGTCATCCATCGCGCATGTTGCTCAAGTTTTTTCTTCTCTCTTCTTGGTTCAAGTTGGAGTGTTTAATCCGTAATGGTACCACACGATATGATTTACTGCAGGTGTTTCTTGCCCTACCTGTGATGAGCACTGTGGCGTCATGTGTCCATGTTGGTGTGTCAGTGTCAGCCTGTGGCAGCGACTCGGCAACACATGTAACGGATTAGACGGGCTGGCAGACAGCCACAATGACCGTATCAGGATAACCAACCAGCCAGTTGGCTAAATACTTACAGTCACCGTAGTACGGTATGACAAAAGCGACAATCTGAGTGCGCGGAACCAAACGGTACAAGCCCTGTTCAACACAGTCCAGCCGTCCAGTCCAGTATACTACCTGTCTCCAGTGCTTCAACCCAACCAACCACTTACCCCTTCCTTTTCCCTTGTTTCCCTCCCTTGAACATGTCTATTTGCATTCAGCATCTCGCAACCCAATGCTCGCGCACCGTCTAAAAATAACGCACGGCGACAGTCGCAGACCAAGCCAGGCCAAGAAGAAGGATGAGAAAAAACCAAAAAAAAACGCGATCGCAGAAGGTCGGAATATAGTGTGGCGATGCGCAGCGGGATCTTGCAGCTAAACGTGTGTGTATACAGCAGTAGTGTGCACTATCACGCGTGTGACTTAGTTCTTGCATTAGGTGGAGGGGCGGCGGGCGACGCACTGCTTTGGGATAATGTGGCCAAAAGGCGCTATTATCCAAGTTGCTTGCTGGCTGCTTGCTGGTACACATGCACACATGCACACATGCACACATACGCACACGCAGAGGGGCTGCGCGTACAGTGCTACTTGGACAGAACCCTGCTGTAAGTAGGACAATGACTCGACATGCATTTTGCATAGCAGATCTGAGAACCGTGGTTCGTGGCACCCATACACACACAACACGCTGGGGGCCAAATCAAACAAGGAGAAAGAAAGAATGAAATCAAGGTTTGGGGCAGACCTTGCAGCTAGTTGGCTACGAGATGGCGGAAGGGAAGGGAGTGTGCTGCGAGAGCTGGTTCTGCGAGGAATAATGGAAGAAGAAGAAGAGGTTTGGAAGGGCGGACCCCGTCATGCCGACTGCACGTGTATGGTTGACGAACCTGCTTTTCACCTTTTCTTCTTCTTCCCTTTCTTTTTTTCTTTCTAAAGTTAGATAATACACACACAAAGGAAGGGTGCAGCATTGTTGCGCACGGGCGGCAACGTTCATGTGGGCATTGTCGGCAGTTGGGTTGGGGCTTCGCACGCACGATGATGAGGCGTGTACCACTCACTGCCTCTTTCTGTTGTGCGACTAAAAGATGACGGCGACGGTACCACGCGGACAGGGACAGTGTGACGTCTGCCGCGGGAACTCAGGTTTCACGGCGAAAAAAAATTCAAGCTGCAAAGGTGCCGAGCAGGAAAGAAAGAAAGTTAAAGCTTTGGAGCTATGGGTTTGTATCAGATCCAAGACACGAGCGCGCGAGGTAATTGGCCACGCGCAAGTAGGTGACTAGGAATTAACGCATACGACCAAGGCTTCACACACACAGTTGGACCAACAAAGACAAGGTTTACCAGAAGAACAAGGAAGAGGGGTATAAGGGTTCCATATTATCATTACGGCTATCGCTTTACAAGCTCTTTGCATAGCGTTTGACTTTCGACACACCCGCAGCCACGGACGCCCTGATGGTCGCGTGGCTCACATTTGCTTGAACCAACGAGGGTGTAGAAAGGGGGTATCCCACTGTATATCCAATACCGATATATCGTACAAAGACAAGACATGAGACAGGATGCTTGGAGTGGAATAATGCGCTTATGCGAGGTAAGCGAAAGCAGCAACGGCACCGGCAATGGCGGCCATGGGGTTGGCGAGGAGAGAGTTGCCGGAGCTGCCGCTGACTTCGGGAACGCTGGGGCGGGTGCCAGTAGGAGAGAGAGTAGGAGAAGTGACGGTGCCGTTGGTGCCAACGCTGGTGGCGATGGTGCCGGAAGGAGTGGAAGCCGGGGCAGAGACGGGCGACGAGACAGGCGACGAGGCGGGGCTGGCGCTCGACTTCAGGGTGGTAGAAGAAGCAGCGGGGGTCGAGACAGGCGCAGAGGAGATGGGCGCGCTGGAGACAGCAGCGCCGGAGCCACCAGTAAGAGGGAACTGAGCCGAGTAGTTGATGACACTGCCCTGCTTGATCTCGAGAGCGTAGTCGGGCTGGTTGGGCAGAGACTTGCTGGGGGTCCACTCGAACTTTCCACCAGTGGCGGTAGCTATAGCTGAGTCAGTATATGCAGTGACAGTTTACAGGAACAAGGGAGGGCGTACTGGTAATGGTCTCAATGGTGTTGAGATCAGTGGACTTGCCCTGGCGGAGGATGAAGGTGGTGGGCGTGTTGTCCGCAGGAGAGTAGGTGATGGTGTACGTCTGGCCGGCAACGACACCCTGGGCAGGGAACTGGTTGATCTCGAGGGCGGCAACGAGAGCAGCGAAAGCCGCGGTGGAGAGGATGGTCTGGAAGAAGCGCATGGTGGCGGTCTGCTGGTAGTTGGAGAGATTAAGGTATTACGGGGGTTGTTGTTAGATGGGTATAGCGAGCTAAGAATGAGTGACTGAGCAGCGAGGATGCGACTTGGAGGAGGGAAGGACAAGAGGGAGAGAGAGAGAGGCGCCGGCTGGGATGAAATAAAGTACTGGCACGCAAGCTGACTGTAGGCTTTTTTGGCCGGCTCGAAACGCCAGGCGGAGCGGCAGAGGGAGCAAAATTGGGAGCCGGAAGCGGGCTAGGGCATCGACTAATGAGAGATGAAGCTTATGCGGCCAATCGGTGATTCGCGAGCAGGATGGGGAGGGCCTTGGGGAGGGGGGAGGGGGGGGGGCCAGGAGCATCCTCCCCTATTTTGCCTTTGCACCGCATCTCCAGCCTAGGCACCAAGAGCGTCCTTGGGCCAAGGTCTTGTCGTGGGCGAGTCCATGGCCAGACGGAGGTTGTTCCCCCCCCTTTCGCTCTTCTCCCTCTCCCTCGTCCTGATGCTGCCCACCACCAGGCGCCGTACCTTGCGCTAAGCCCAATCGGGTATAGCAGGCCACCAGCCAATAATCTGGGGAAATTCAGGGGCAATTTCCCTCTTGGCCATCTGCACCCAACGGCCCAACTCGAGCGTGGGTATTAATATATGCATTTTCGGCTTCCACTGCGGCTTCAACAAACCACAGCGGCACCAGCACGCCTTCGCCACGGCCGTCCTGTTCATCCTCGCGGCACAGGAATTACGTACGGCACGCGGCCAACACCCAGCGTCCCCTTGCCACCCATTCCATCCCAGCACACGCCAGCCGCCCTGCCGCTCCACCAAACATTGGCGGCCCCAGGACGAACGCCGGTTTCGCCAGGCTGCGAGCACCCGCTAACGATGTCATGGCTCGTCCAGGGCGCGGTGCTGTCCGGATCGCCCTGTCTATCGATTATAGACCGACAAGGAGCCGATCTGCGACCAGGGCATACGTCGTCTCTCACAACGCGGGTGTTTTTTCCTGACCGGTGTGACGCCGGTGATGAGCTTACGGCACGTCGCCCGGAGTAATGCTTTTTTGCTCAAACGGCCCGAGCAACATGGGCTCCACTGAAAAGAGATTTGACGCTGCGCTGTACGGTCTGGCCGCTGGCCTCCACACAATGGCCGCCACCAAGACGACTCGATGCGCGCCTCAACAACCAATATGCCTCCGCCTGTAACGGGCTAAACGCCCTTCGCCTCCCATACTCGTCTACGACCTCGTTTACTCCACCTGCCTGGCCTGATTGTTACCCTAGCAACCAGCATTGTATATAGATAGCTACGTAGCCGAGAGCTTAGCTCTCTATCGAATACGGAGGTGCCTCACAAAAGTTTTGTCCCACGCTAATCTCGGCGCTTCGGCATAACTCTTCTTGGCGCAACTCCCACCTTTGAGCTGAGTAGCTGTACGATTTGTCTGTATCTATCGTTACAATGTCTCCTAATACTGATCCTTACACCCGCACCTTAATTGTGGCGTTAAAGTCACCTTCTGTTGGCAAGTCTACATCACAGATCTCTGAACTTACTGATGTTCATCCTCGTACGGTCAATCGTATCTATAGTAGAGCTATTGAGGCTGGTTTCGAGCCAAACGTTCTCCCTCTTAAGATCCTCCCAGAGCACGTACAAGACGCCCCTCGCTCTGGCCGACCTTCAAAGCAGGACGGATAAGGT
>NW_007359959.1:117610-264833 GCF_000359705.1 Exserohilum turcica Et28A | reverse complement strand
CCAGATTTCGGCTAAATTATTCTTGGCAGGACAAAACTTTTGTGAGGCACCTCCGTACAATCTTGTTACCTTGGCCTGTCCGATCGTGCTCCCGAGCTTAAGACTACCCTCCGGGGTCGAGCCCCTTACACCGCCCATGTCCACCTGGAACCACATGTTCGCTGTCGATAACGCCGTTATGCTATCGACGTGTTTGGCTGTGTCCGTTGCCTGTGTGGATACCATGCCTCTCTGCATGGCCTGTGCTCCCATCCTTGTGCTTGTTTCCCAGACGGTTATTCTTTCTGCTCTTCAAACGCCGGCCGTGGTCCACATGTTTTCACCACATGGCTGAGACAGCGCGTGGCAGCATGCCAAACAATCTGACTCCTCTTGTTGACAGCAAGCCACGACTCGTGGTGCGTCGTCTGTGCGGGAAAAACAGCTCTTTGTGCGCAGTAAGAACGAAAAATTAGCCGCTCTACATATCGTTTCAACCTCTCCCGACGCTGTTCCATTAGGCTAGCATTCGCCGCCGCGGCTTTCAAAAGAACTTCCGTATCAGCCCATGCGTTCCCGCTAGGACGTCCATTACGCAAGCTACCGAGCACCAGCCATAGTGTGTGCTTTCACCAGTAAGCCAGCTCCTTAGGCTCAAGTCTGGATTCGTCTGAACCTGCATTCGATATCTGACTTTGCCGTCTATGTTACGATCGTCCTTAGGCAGGTTTCTATTTACCCGTACAAACATTATGTTTTATGTATAAGTTATTTCGGCGCTAATGTAGTAGATTAAGCAACGCAGTGGGTAATGGTGGATTGATAAGGCAGTAGATTGGCAGCAGTAATGAAATAACGCAGTAGATTTGACAAACTAGTACACGCAGTAGTGCAGTAGACTTTATACTAGGCTTTATATTTTCTTAGTACATGTTATAGTGTAATAGACTTCACTATGCAGCAATTTCTGCAAAGTAGAGTATACGAGATGACAATAAGATCTTATAACCGACATCTCAACACCATACGTCACCATTTCCTACACACTGAATGGTTGCAAAGGGCTACTGACATCCTCCATCAATCACGAGAACTCGTTCAAGAAAAGATGGACATACCCTGAACGCTATGCCAGTACCTCCTCCTATGATGAGAAAGAATACAACGAGATTCCGACACTGGCAAAGACATAGATATTGAAGGAAATATCTTAGTTCCCGTAGCCTCATTTTCGAGAGTAGGAAAGCAGAAACAGACGATGCATACATGGCGAGGTCTTGGAATACACAGTCTGTCATACGCTTGCTAGCAGACATGCATCCTCTGTGTGAAGGTGAAAGTGAGTGCAATATTTGCCTTGCCCCGCAACCTCTCACCTTCACCACGACGTCACTAGGCAGCAACTTCAGTCTGCTCATTTCAACTGTTCAGCTGGCCTTCACCATTCATTTTCCTCGCCCCTCCTCTCTTGATATCACTTCTGGAAACCACTCCTACATACAACTCTCTTGATATCACTCATCGTGAGTACATATACTCTCTTTGTAGGTTTCAACACCAACACAACCAGGTCCTACCCATCTCAAACACTTCATACACGATACCACAATACAATGCCGCCCAAGGCCACTCCCGACAAGATGTTCAGCGCGGACGTTGTAGCCGCGATCCTCTACAGCACAGGCAAGACGAGTCTTTCCATGGAAAACTACAAGATGATGAGCGCCCTCGACGGCACCAAGACGGCCAACGCCTTCCAGCACGACCTCCGCTCCGTACTTGCGACAGCCAAGAAACTCAAGGAGCGCGTCGACAACGGCGAGAAGTTCGAGCCTGTCCAGCCTGGCGCCAAGCGCGGTCCCAGTAAGTATCCGCTCGGGTTGCCTACCACCATGCTTTCTTTTCCATGCTGAGAACACAGCGTAGGCTCTGCCCCGGCAACGCCCGCGAGCACCACCAAGAAGCGCAAGGGCAATCCTGCTGCGAACGCAGACATGCAGGAGTCGCCCTCCAAGGCCAAGAAGAGTAGGCTGGATACGCCGACTGCAGACGCCACGCACGACTACCCGGACGATGCGTACGACTTCATCAAGAAGGAGAAGCTTTGGGAGAATGGTTATGTCTAGGTGGCTGGGACACACATATGCCAGTAATTCACACGAGATACGATGGATGAGAGGAGTGGAGTAGAGTACCCATTTAATCACTGGCCTTGTGGTGGTGGAAAATAATTACCCAGTCATGAAAAAATATTCAAGTGGATGGCTTTGTTTAATGGCTGAATTGTGTATGCGCGGGTCCGACGAGCTAGCTGTTAAGCTGATGGTTGCGACTTTGGCTGCATCTTGGAAATTAGTCACGTGCTGTGTATAGGGGCTGGGATTGCGAGATGAAATCAATGCGAATTGGGTTGAAGAAGGTCTGCAGCTATTGGCGGGATGGATGCTGAGGTTTAGGAATTTCTGTCTTGAGTTGGAATAGCGAGGCCGTTGAATGACATGACGAACGCTTGGACAGTATCACGGCTAGAACAGCCAGAACAGCGTAACGGTTAAAACTGCATCCCTTTTTAGCGCTGTCATAGGCTGTGGGAATGCTTCTCCAGGCTAAATCCGCAGTTACTGCAGTATATGCTGCATACTAAGAAGATAGACCAGAAGTCAACTCAATATCCTGAATTTGCTGCTCAACATGCATTGCCGAGTTGATTCAAACCCAACCCGACCATTACCTGCCTCAGACACTGAACGCCTTCTCAACCAAATCCACATTGACAGCCTTTCCATCCTCAGCCCAGTCGCCCATATCCATCAATCTATCCCTCTGCACCTCCAACTCGCGATTCATAATCGCGTTACCTGGATTGCCCACGCTCCGCTTCAGCTCCTCAATCATCTCCCTCGCTTTCTCCACCACGCTCTTCGTAAACGCGTTGTCTTGTCCGTGACTCTGAGGCGCGACATCCAGCACTTGCTTTACCAGCATCATGGCAATAAGACCCATGTTTACGCCCGGGGCGCCGACACCCTCTTCCGTGCTTGCGAGATACGCGGCCAACATGGCCATCTGCCACGTTTGCACCACTCGCACGGGGTGGAACGGCACGGGGTATAGCTTGGGAAGGATGTACTTGTATCGCTTTGCGCATTGTGCCCATGCTTCCTGAAATTTGCCTACCGAAAGTAGATTCACGATCAGCTCGTCGCGGAGCGAGGCGTAGGGCTGGCGGTATAGCGGCCAGTGCGTGGACTCATGGCACGTCTTGAGCGATTTTTGAAGAACAGGAATGGCGGCTTCTACGTTGCCAATACCTTGGAGCTGCTCGTATAAAGCGAACAGCTCCTCTTGGGTGCTGGCCAACGTCTGCTTTTCGTCTTTGCTGGGCGCGTAATTGGGGTCCGCAGGGACGAGCCAGTTGTCTTCCTGGTGTACGGCTTTGTCTTGACACTTTGCACAGCGGCATGTGAAGAACCAGCGTGCTTGGAGTTCGTCTTGTCGTTTTTGGTATGGATGCGTCGTGTCGATGTAGGATATAAAAATCTCCTTGTCTTTTCTAATGGGACGCAGCGTGCGAATGCTGACTAGAGGTCCGTCCATCATGATGTATGCATTTGGGTCGCAGGAGTGGTTCATGTGGCAGAGCGTTGAGTCCACGATGATGCCGAGGGGATCCAATGTGGGTGTGATGAGTGTCAGGGCGTTTGACATTACCTTTGGAATTTAATAGCATACTTGACAGCATATCGGTCCACTTACCCGGCCATACATGGCGGCGACAAAGTCCTTGTCGAACATATCCTGTGACAAAGAGAACTGTCCCGCCCCCATTGCCATTAATTCAATGTTCGGGTAGGTTCCATTTCGCTTAAAGTCATCAATGTGAGATGGTAGCTGGCAAAGCAGTTCCCAATCTTGGTCGGAAATCAAGCCATGCTTCCGTCGTGTAAGAAGCTCCATAGAAGCCAAAAACGCTTTTGGAAGTCCTCTTCCTGCCATTGGCTTCAAGATCTTGCACTCATGTTTGTGACCACGGTTCCAAGCTTCTTTCTGGCAAGCCTAGAGGAGGTCAATCGTCAGAAAGTGAATATAAAGCAATATTACGTACCTTGCTGCAGTATCTGAACCTCTGGCATGCCGCACACTTGCTGACTTCTGCACCTTCTGGCACATACAATCGTGTTCCCGCCGACGAGCCTTCGGTCCAAAGATAGCAATTCGCGCAAGTATCAAGCAGGCGTTCCGTCTCTAACGAGCCCACAAGCGGACGCCTAAACCTCGCAATCTCTTCACCAGCACCAAATCTTTGATTCGCAAATAAGCCATTTCCGACACTCTCTCCTTTGCTGTTGACGCACACATTTGACTTGGCAATATAGTACGGCGCTGGAGTAGCTACCGAAGACTTTTGCTCGTCCGACATGCTCTGAAACCAACAACTTCTACTCAATCTTATCGGATTCTGTGCGGGGATGGAAGAAGTCAGACTCGGGATAACGCGTCTGGTGCGACGTCATTGTTTTCCCTTCCGGACCAAGCTCTCGCCGCGAGAAAACGTGAGTCTGGCATGCCTAGTCCCGATTAGGCTTGGTCTGGCCACTCCCCTCACTACTACCACGGCACTACAAAGTGCATGTATTGTGCTCCTGAACATTCTACTGCTTCGATAGAGACGGAATGGGAGACGGAAGCCATGGATTGAGATGCACAGTTTGCGCCACACGCCTCGCAAACAACACGTGAAAGACAGTGTGCTATCCTATTAATATGTAACAAGCCCGCGTCATTTGCGTGGCCTTCCACGCGGATCCCTTACACACAGCAAACACACTTTTTTTTTCTAGTTCCAAGGTTATCTGCAAGTTCTTGAGTAACGTGTCCATGAAGCTATCGTTTCGGTCCCTCTGGCGTCACCATGGTGCGAATTACAAGACCTCAACCGTACCCACCACCCCGGTTCTACGGATATCGCAATATCGCTTTCCCGCCAACAAACCCCCACCGAACAACTCTGCACAAGCCGAAGTTGAGGAAACCCTTTCAATACATTTTCAAACAGCTGTGCAAGACCTCAAAAGCCACTATAAGCATCTTGACCGGTCTGCCCGCGAACAAGCGCTCGTCCGCGACCTGGTACACGACTGGAATGAACGGCGTCTGATCGCCGCGTGGAAATACCTTGAGAGCCATCCTAGCCGGGCCTCGGAAATGGTGAATCTACTGGGCCTCGACTTTGGCGAGGAAACCCTCAGTACGGTGGTTTGGCAGGGGCTTCGCAATCTCCGCAAGTATCCGCGCCGAGAACGCTTTCCCGTGGTGGCGAGGGCACTGCAGCAGACGGGGAATAGTGATGAGGTGTTGGGGCTGGATAATTCGATGTTTGATTTGCTTCGTGGCCGGAGGGGAGAGGGCGTGGTGCAATAGTCATGAGAGATGTTTGTTGTGCTTCTAAGAGGCGGATGATTGGCGGTTAGAATTGAAAGGAGAAGAGGAAGTTGAGTTACGCAATGTAAAGAGCAATCAGGTTGCGACTGAAGTTTTTCTCTCGTTGTACCAGCAGCATGCGATGTATCAAATCTTCTAATATGCAGAGTCATTTGTACGCTTGCTACCGCCTAGTTCTCGGCATCTTTAAGAGTGTCTAATTTCTTTAATGTCTACCAATCCCCTGTGTACGGTGACCAATCAAAAAACAACCTATTTGACATGTGCAAGTTATTGAAGCCTTTCCGCCAAATCTTGCACACCAGAAAGAACTCCATTGTTATTGCCTTGCCCACATAACGAACACAATAGCTCAGGTATACAAGCGCATGAATCACACACCCTAATGTGCGTTCAACCCATCACCTAGTCATTTCCTATAGTAGCATTGTGCCGGACTTAGATATGTAGCTACAAAGGTAAACCTGCACTCTGCATGTTGAATTTGTGCTGAAGAAGTCCCGACATAATGCGTAATAGTAGTTGGGCTAAGGAAATAAAGCTGATGGGCCGATTGATTGATGTAGACATGTACAAGTGGTGGTTTGCCTTCAACACGAAAAGACGCTGACTGCAGGAGAACATATATATGAGTACTGGTAATTAATTAGTTCTTGGTATATAATCTCGCTATCCGTACCCGAACTACATAACTAGTGCTATAGACGCACAACTATCCTATTAATGCAACATATGACTTTTGCTACCTTCTTATCCGTCTATTATGCGTGAGTCACTGTCCCAAGTCGGATGACAACTATCTGAGATCTAGCATGGCTCTTGATTCAGGCAGAGTGGCTATGCTTCATCTACTTTGGCAATTCTCCCGCTCATCCTCGTTGGCATGGTCGTGGTACGCGCAGGGCACCCAGGGCTCGTTATATGTTCAGCTCGAATAATCCGCTACACTCTGCGAGTACCTTGGGATCAGTTTAGCGACACATATAGCAGACACATTCTCTGCGAGCCATTCCAAGTTTGGTAAGGCACAGTGGCCCTCTCTTCCGTACAAAGGTCGACATTGCACATCCACGAAAAGCTTGAGAAGAGCATGGTCTTCGGACAAGTTGTCCAACGCATATATAGCCGCATCGAAGAAGGTCTGGCCAAATGATTTATGCACCCACAAGATGGTATCCACGATGCAATTTCGGGCTGCTCGACGAAACCCCGGCGATAGAATCCTGTCCCCAAAGACAATGGCTTTTATCAGGACAATAATTTTTCTCAGAGGGGGTCCGAGGATTTCAGGGCTATCTGAGTCAGTTGCCGGGTGAAGTTTGGCCAGGCTGCTCTATTCGTATTTTGCTGGCATCCTCTGAATACAAAGTCACTGAACAAAGACATCGAAAACCAATGGCTCTACGTCGTCAGGGGAAACTGTCTTGTCATTCTACTCTCTCCATATTCCATTGAAAGCCTTGTGAAAATACTCGGAAGGGTGGGTGATCGGCGCGCTGTGCAGATGGTACTGCTGTGCTTGAGGTCCAATCCCCACGAGGACCACACCGTCGTTAGCGACACCCCTGAGACAATATTAGCCACTAACTGCACAATATGTGGATGGAAGAGGCGGCTAAACTTACGCGATGAGTGGATTTTCGCTTACTTCACCAGGAGGCGCAGACTCTGAGGTTTCTAGAGTCAACATTCTTATGGAACCCCACACCAAACCGCTTGTACTTGTTGTAGCTGTGAGAAATGTGAGTGAGAGAACAGAAGCTTCAAGTGCAATTGGCGGTCATATTACATAAAACCTCAGCAATGGATTGATGACACGGTGAAGGTAAAGACTGAGCAAAGTAAACACGTAGCGGTCTAATTGCCAGTACGCTGCCATTGGTGCAATACCTGTTCAGTTTTTCCAACGCTACTGCCTAGATATTGGCATCGTAATTTATAGAGAAGATGTGGCCTTTTGTATCATGTCTGATTGAAGTTCTACAGTGTACTCAACACTGGAGTGGTAGGCAGCAACAGTTACATCTGCCAAGCAAACCACTATTCCGAACAATCACAAATCCTCACTCCCCACGAGGCACTGCATATACGATAAGACTTCTTTCGTGAACCCGACAGGTGATAGGAGCTTGTTGAAACTTGTCGAAACTTGCCGGTACATTATCATAATATGTGATACCCATGTTTGATTGGCGATACAAGGAAAAAAGTACGTATAAGAAAAACCAATGCGTATGAACATACTAGTGATGAATCGCTTGCTTCTATGATATCTTGGTCCGTCTTGGAAGTACGGTAGCTGTACTATGGAGCTAATGCTTTTTTTTCGACTAATGTATGACGTGCGCTAAATCAGCTTGCTATGCTTCTGTCAAAAATTAGGAAACGCTCGCTCGAGTGGGGTGGAACTCTCTGGGTTCCAATATGACCGTCTCCCCCCCCCCCCCTTGGGATGTTGCGCTAATTCATCACTTCTTAACCGTATTCCGCTTACAGTTGTCGTAATTTTTGTAATACTTGCAGTGTTCCGAGAGTCTGTTCTCCCAAACCCTCAGAGAACTCGTTTTTCCTGTCGAGTACCTTGCTATAACTTTGACGAGAAACTTATAAGGCATGTCTCTTCTCAGCAAGTGAGCATACAGAGATTCTTCGCTGGCTGATGTTCGAACGAGATGCGAACAGTACAAATCAATGAAGAGTTCATTGATGATGTGCTCTTCGGGCAAGTTCTCGAAAGAAAACTTGACTGCCGTGAATATGGTAAAGGTTCCAGGCTCGTCTGCAGAAAGGACTTCAATGATACCCCTACTGGCTCCTCGCCGAAACGCCGGCGATAAAAACCTGTCCCCAAACACCAGAGATTTCGTGAGAACAGTGATTACTGGGTCTCCGTCTTCTTCGTCCTCAGGATATACTTTGAGTATACGCTCGATTTCCTCGACTGAGGGCATATCCTGAGTATAGAGCCATTGAACAAAAACATCGAAAATTGCTGGTTCGATATCTTCAAGGACAACATCCTTTTCGTCTGCTTCTTTCCATTGACCGCTGTAAGCACTGCCGAAGTATTCGGAGTGATAAGTGATCAGGCCTTTGTGTATGCGATATTGTTTTTGCTGCGGCCCAATCTTCACTGTGACCATTTCCTGTTGCGTAACGGCGCTATAAACGTAGTATTAGCTACTTATATCTACACTTGTGCAACAACGAGCACCGAGCTTACTCCAGTAACGCTTTCATGTCTAACCCGTCACGATCCGCCGGTTGCGACTTGTTCGAAGTTGCCATTCCTGCGAACCCGAACCCGAGCCGCGCGTTTTTGTTCTGGGGTTAAGAGTGAGTGGTAGTCGAGAGCGTTGAGTCAGCAGTGGTGATTTTAGAATGAGAGAGGTCGCTGGTACGCTGACTTTAGGTTGAAGGTAACCTGCATGGACGCGCAATGACCCAGGACGCGCAATGACCCACCCCACCAAAAAACCTATTGCAAAAGATGAGGCTGTACAGCCACCCATAGTCGCTATTATTACGAGATTTCATGGTGTTGTAGTAATTATAGTATTGCGATCATGATAGGCTACTTGTATCTACTTAGTAGCTTAGTGGTGCGGCCGTGGCGGGTAGTTAGTCCAAGTTAGGACGGCTAGTGCAGCCACCTTAGCTTGTACATGAGATGAATCAACAACAACACGTTTCTGACGCTTCTGCTTTTAAGAGGAGCCTTGTCAGGCTTTGCGCTTACCCCTTTGGGATAATTGTATAGCTTTTTTAGCCTCCTGGGCTGCCTTTTGAGCCTCCTTTTAAGCCACCTTGGCGGCTCTCTCCTTCTCTCTCACCTCCTTGAGCCTCTTTCTCTTAACACGCTTCTCCTAGGCTATTTGAAGCTTGTACAATTAAGCTTGTCTCCTTAACTTAGATCTCTTAGCTTTCTGGAGTTGTAATTGCTGTTGTTCTTGTTGTCGTTCCATCTTATCCTCCTTAGCTTGGCGAACCTTCTTAGGAGACTAAAAGACAGCTCCTCTATAGTACTCCTCAGGCCTATTGAGTTGAAGCGTGTAGCTCTTCTTTTGGTGTCTCTTTTTAACCTTTAGAGCCTCTCTTAAGCCCTGGTTTTCTCCTTTGAGTATACTATTTTGAGCTAAGAGGTGATGGAGGCTTCGGCGAAGCTTTTTTACCTCCTTATTATTGAAATCCTTCACCTCCCAGCGTATAATAGACTCAATTTTGAGCCAATCATCTCCACTAAGGACAGAAGAAGAGCTTTTATCTGAACTAGAGGCCTCTTGTTGGAACTTTTGGAGAATAACCTTAGCATTTAGTGGGTTAATGCTAGTTGCCTTAAAGGAGCTTATAATAGTCTCCTTTCTAAAAGCTGTACCCCAAGCCCTCTAAAAGAGCTTAAAGAAGTCTCCTTTTGCTAGAGGAAGGATTCCATGGCTCCAATAGAGGAAGTTTAACAACTCCTTTGAGTAGGCTGACGCTAGAGGCCCAAACATCCCAACGTCAAGAGGCTGAAGCCTATAGGTCGAATGAGGAGGATATACAGCAACTAGAATCCTATAGCTGTTGCAATAATCTAGAAAATCCATGGTTACATGAGATAAGTGGCCATCAACAATGAGTAACCGGTACCCAGTTCAAGCGTAGCGTGCAGTCTCTCTTTTAAAGACCTCTTTAAGCCAAGCTAGGCCTATATTATTGTTAGTCCATCTAGAGGGCGATGAGGTAACAAAGACTGAGTGCTTGTTTGGATTAATAGCCTCTACCTAGGCTGATTTAGAGCTCTAGCATCTAACTGAAAGATAAGAGATAGAGAAAGAGGTGTACCATCTAAGCAGATACAGGCTAGGACTGTAATCCACTCTCTAGAGCCATCTTATAGGCTTAAAACAACTCCTCCTCTTTTATATTGCCTCTTACTAAAGATCCTTTTAGACCTTCTAAGGATTCTAAGTAAAAAGCCCTTTTTATCTATATTAAAGATGTAAGAGGGCTGTATATTGTACTCCTTCATCTTATTATGTAACAGCTTAAAGTACAACCTATACTTAGTTGCTAAATCAGCCTTATAACGCTTCTAGTCTATAGGACTCTGCCAGCAAGAGATAAGATGAGAGGAGTTCCTGCAGAGGAACCTAGAAACCTAGCGTTCTAAAACGTCTCTACTAAGCAAGGATGACGCAAGATGGCGTATTATTAGACGCGAAGGTGGTGTACGCCTCTTAGTGAGGGATTCGATGTACTATATAAGCTCCTTTTCGCGTTGTGGGTGGATAGAGAGGTGGGCGAGCGCGCGAGGCTGAGTTTTGCCTTGGTGTCTTTAAGCGAGCGTACGATAGCTAATGCTAAACCTTTTTGCAACTTGGCGATAGCTGAAAGATGCGCCTAGTTCGCGCGATTTAATTTCTTTAATCGCTTCCTGAATTGGGTCTATATTAGTGGAGTTATAAGGTATTTTGTGTAGGTGTTGAGTTTGGTGGGGTGGGTCATTGCGCGTCCTGGGTCATTGCGCGTCCATGCAGGTTACGGTCATGTTTTACAAGCTTATCTATACTTACGTTCATTGGACATCTGGCCCTGCGGTAAGGTCTGTGCTTACGCGAGCCAGTTGGGAGTCCTACAACATAACTAATACCGAATAAACATGTGGCAGGGTAACTACGTTGAGATCAAGAGAACCCAATCTCATGCAATGCGCTGATAAGCCACAAGCAGCTCTCCCACCATGCACACTACTACCCCACCAAAAACACCAAAACACCTTCGGGCCACGAAGTCGCCAGTTCAAGACATAAACTCGGAATCTCATCTTTACTCCATAATACACCTAGAAACAGTATACTCCTCCACCTCACTTCTCCACCACCGCATCTCCATCTACCCAATCCCCCCCATCATCAGCGCCCAGAACACCCAAAACAAGCATATGAATACTCCAATACTACTGCATGCAGTCTTCAAAAAATATAAGTAAAAGAAAAAAAAACCACCCCAGGGATTCTGACATGGAGTGTATGAATTGAGCATGAATTTGATGCAGTAAATATATACAAGTAAGTGCAAGAAGAAGAAGAAGAAGAAGAAGAAGAAGAAGAAGAAGAAGAAGAAGAAGAAGAAAAAAAAACCGCAGGATGGCATCAAAAAGCCATCCACCCATGCATCCAAGCATGCAACATCCATTGAGGCTCCAAGTCCCCAGGCCGCTCACTTTTCCACCTCTTCTTGCATCTCCTGCTAACCTCCTTGTCTCCCTTTCCACAACATGTACATTCTCTCTCTCTCTCTCCCTTTCCCTTTCTCTCACACACACACACACTCTCTCTCAATCCCACTCATACCCACCCAACGGCTCACAATCCTTGGTCGCGTAAATCCACTCCTCCTCCTCGTCACAGGACCGCACAGAACAAGACTCAGGTTCCGGGTCTTTGTCTGGACATGAGCGTGGCACCTTGTCATTTCCAGGGGAGTCGTCGCCGTCATCACTGTCATCGCTGTCATCGCTGCTGCTCCAGGCATCGTAGCTGTAGTCCTCGGCATCCGAGTCGTCGTCGTAGTCGTCGTCGCTACTAGCCCAGTGGTCAATTTCAGGCTGAGGCTCCGGTCCATGCTGAGGCTCCGGTCCATGCTGAGGCTCCGGTTCATGCTGAGCCTCAGGATACGTATTGTCCTGGCCTTGCGGCTCCCAGGAATAGTCTTGGTTGCACAGACATCCCCAGTTATACGCATTGGAAATTTGCATCTGCATCTGCATTTCCATCTGCATCTGTGTGTGTGTCCGAGTCTCGGCATGGACACCAATATCGTTGTAGTTGTAATCCTCTGCAACTACAGTCTTGTCATCCTCATGCTCTCCCTCACTCTCATACTGAACACCCCACTGCACCCCCACATCCACTGTGTGATTCTTCTTCTTCTTCTCGGCTTCTTCTTCAATACGCTTGATTTCAGCCTTGAGCTCCTCGTTCTGGCGCCTCGCTGCCTTCAGGTCCTTTGATAGTGCATCGGAATAGTTGTGCATTGCACGCAACATGCCCATGGTGAAGCTCGACTTCTTCGTGCTGTCTGCCAGCTGCTTCTCGAGCTGCTTCTGCTTGTACTGCGCGGCGGCGAGCTCCTGTCGGGTCCGCACCGCCCATAGCTGGTACGATTCGTTTGACTGGGCGAGATGTTCGCGCTCCCGGTTGGATTCGTCGAGACTGTTCTGCAGTCGGACGATAGTGCTTTGCAGAGACTTGGCCTCGTAGCTTTGGAGTTGGAGCGTGGCGTTGGCGTTGGAGAGCTTGCTCCGGTTGAGGATGAATGCGTCAACAACGCTGCTGAGTCGGGGCTCCAGACGCTTGTTTCGATTTTCGGTTTCGCTCAGGGTTTTGCGGGTGCTTGAGAGTTGTTGTTGTGCTTCTTCGTATGAGGCTTTTGCGGTAGACAACTCAAGACGAGTGGCGGAGAGTTGTCTTTGCATTGCCTGGTACGAGGACTTTGTCTGGGAGAGCTCAAGCTGGGTGACTGAGAGGTCGTCCTCGGCTTGGGAGAGGCTCTCTCGGAGCTTCCTTGCTGTGTACTCTCTGCACTCTTTCTCGTCTTCCCACATGTACTGGAGGACTGCCCAGGAGATCATGACGAAAATGGCCGAGACCACACATACGACGATGAGCACGAGCATCTTCATCCTTCTTCTATACACAAAGGCTGTGTGTAAGCTGGGTAGGTTCTCCGACTTGAGTATGTTCTCAGGTGTGCAGGCTTGTTGGCAAGTGCTGTGGTGTGCTGTGGTGTCGAAGTGTTTCTTGAGAAAGTTGAGGCAAGATTGTAAAGTGGAAAACACACTGCCTTTATTCACTCTACGAGGGCACGCAGAATTAATGAATGATAAATGGAAAGTTAGCTACCAATGGTTTCCAAGGTTCAAGCCTAATTCACAGGTTTTTGTTTGGCTACCATGAATAGAAGCAGAAAACAGTGGTTTAATTACACATTTGCGGCACCAATGAGCATGTTGGAAATGACATACTGGGACGTTGATACTTGAGCAACACAGCTGCGCGTCATTTCTAATTGTGTATCAGTTGAAATACATCTCCAGTGCCACGGTTGCAGCTTTTGGAACCTCAGTTCATTTGCACAAGTGACAATGGCCCAACAGTTTTCACGAACCACAAAATCCGACCCAGGCAATTGGGTGATCGAAATTGATACTGTTACTTGCGGCTAAAATACCTATACTTTTCTTGTGATCAAGCTCATCGACATGGAGCAAACTGTGTGCCGTTGAGGCCCAGAGAATTGCCCATGGAGGCTAGTTTCTATTTTCCGCGCAATTCTACTCGTTGAGCTCGACGTAGTTGGCAGGGAAGAGACCTGACTGGCCGTTGAAGCTGCCGAGCCACCAATCCTCGTCGGGGAATTCCTAAGCCATGTCAGCATGAGTCAAACAGGGAAGTCAAGATTGCATACCAATCCAGTGATGGTGGCTCCTTCAGGGAAGCTCAGTTCGTTGTCCTCTGCAGCATCGTAATCATATAGAGCGGTTGCAGTAGGGCCAGAACTGGCAGCAGCGTGTGATGGCGCGGCGGCGGGCTCTGGCTCTTGGGCTGCCGAGGGATGCGTGGGCAGCGGTGGTGCGGCTGGGGCACCGGCATTGTCATCCTCCACCAGTTCGACGTAGTTGGCGGGGAAGAGACCGCGCTCGCCCTGTGCGTTGGTGCCCATCCACCAATCCTCGTCGACCATGTCGATGTCGGTGACGTACTCGCCGTCACGGAGTTCGACTTCATTGTCTTCGGCCTTTTCGTAGTCGTACAGGATGACTGCACGCTTTCCAGAGCCTCCTGCAGCTGCGTGCTCGTCGTCATCGTGACCAGAAGCAACAGCAGCGGCCACAGCGGCACCACCTACGGCGGCGGCACCAAAGGTGGCGGCTGCAACAGCAACTCCAGCTCCGCGGGCAGGATCCTTGGCCTCCACCTTGGGTTCTGGAGAAACGTCGCGGGCCTGGTGGGCGGCATGCTCGAGCGAGCGAGCAGGCATGGCCGGTGCCTTTTCTGCAGCAGGAGCCAGCTCTTCCGGCTCCTTTCCACGAGCAACAGGCATGGCAATGCGCACGGGGGATCCAGAAGGCTCTGGTGATGGGCTGCGAGGCACTGCTGGAGGCGAGGGCATACGCTGGTGCTGGGTTGCAGGAACCTCGTCTGCTTCTGGCTCGGGCTCCTTTGGTCGGGTGGGCAGGCCAGGCATGGGAATACCCCTTATGCCTGCGTTGGGCTTGCTCGAGTTGTCGAGAGGTGGTGGGCTAGAAGCCGATAGCTCAGGAGCAGGGCGTGAGCTTGGTGCTCCCATTGGTACAGCGCCCGCGAAGCGGTCCTTGAGGGAGCTGACACCACCACCACCAGACGCAGGCGAGGGAGGCTCTTCTTGCGGTGGCGGCGAACCACCTGTGCGCTGTTCACTAAGGCCGCCGCTTGCAGACTGTCCTGTTCGGGTAGTCTGCACAGGTGCCCAAGACTTGCCAGAGTAGCCGCTCTGCCAGCCGCCGCCTCCGCTCGGCTGGCTTTGAAGGGGCTTGGTACGACTTGCGGCATCGACAACAGGCGCTGGGACGGCTTCGCCCCGGGCTGCCTTCTTCTCGGCCCAAATCTGTGCAGGTGTCTTTCCTCCCTCATCAGCAAACGTCTTGCTTGCCGCGCCAACTAGAGGCGCGGGCACCGGAGGCTTAGCACCGAAGCCGCCAGGTGTAGGGGCCTTGGTGCCGGTGAATGTGCTGGCACCGGCAAACTTGTTGGCAACCTTTGGCTTGGGCATGCTGGTAAGGCGTTCGGGCTTGGCGCCGAAAGCTGCTGACCGTTCGGCGAGTGACTTTGGCTGCTCCTCTTCGTCGTCGTTGCCAGATGGCGCAGATGGAGGAGCAGCTTGGGCCTTTGCACGGATAGCTGCAATGTCCACTTTGCCGACAGGCTCGTACGCGCCCTTGACCACAGTGGGCCGGTCGTCTTTGGCATCGCGTGCCTGGGCTCGGATAGCCGCAATGTCGACCTTGCCAACTGGCTGGTATGCACCCTTGACGACTTCGGGACGGTCATTCGATGTGGAATCGTTCTTGCCAGCAGTGAGTTCGGCCATGTTGACCTTGGTGGGCGTGTAGGCGGTGCCAACCTTCTCCAGCTGCGACCTGGAGACAGGCGGGGCATCGGCGCCCCAGCCGTCTGCGTCTTCATTGGCCTTTGGAGCAGGGGCGCGCGAGCGTCCCAGCGGGTTGAAGCCAGTGCCGGCGCCTCCTATTGATGTGGGTGTGAATACAGGCTTCTTCGCAACCGGAGGAGGTGGGCCGCCTGACGAAGGAATGGCTCCACCGCCCGAGTACTTGGCGCCTGAGGCATCTGCGACCTTTTGCACAATCTTCTCCGGGCTGAGGTCGTCCTCGGTGCGGGCGGTGACTTGGACGTGGTATCCCTAGCACAATTAGCCACTGCGCAGTTGCCATGTGGGGGGGGGGAGGGGCCAGTCATACATGCAGAAGTTTTGAGACGACGGTCAGATGGCTGCCGAAGTAGCCCTTTGTTCGCTCTGGGACGCCCTGGCCACACTGGACATGCATTATTAGCACAATGTTTTGGGCAAGTTGGCGGGACGGCTTACCCATGCTATCAGGACGTTCTTGGGCAGCGATGTGTTTGGGTCCTTGACCTTGACAAAGGCAAACTGGATGCGGCCCTCTGAAAACTCGTCGACGAGGTCGGTCAATTCACCCTCTGCAGAAAGTCAGCCATTGGGCGCTGGGGCTCGTGAGGGCCGGCTTCGCGTGCTGCTGTGCCCTACGCGGTGAGGTGCCGACAGCCGAGCTTGGGCTGGCTGACAGCTCAGCAGCAGCGGCAGAGGCTCGCCGTGCGGGACAGGCGTGGGCTGGCAGCAGCCATTGGGGGAGGGCGAGCTGCATGGGACATACCTCCAGTGCTCTGCACCTTGAGCACGCTCTCCTTGCCGCTGTCGTGCTGGAAGGCGCTGACGAGCGGGGCGGCGACTGTGAAGACGGCCCATTGACCGTATGTCGGCGAGCTTGCCTGGGGGCCGGAGGGCGCGGGGGAATTGACGACGTTCTGGTAGCTCTTTGTGATGTTGGGGCCGTTGCTGGACGTGTTGAGCGTGGCCATGGTGGGCGGCGTGTGGCGGGCAAGCTGTCGTGGGTTCGGGGGGCGGGCGGGCGGGAGGGAGGGAGAGAGGAGGAGGGGCGAGATGAGGTGGTGGTGGTGGTGGTTGCAGCAGCAGCGGCGGCGGCGGCGGTAGTAGTAAGTAGCGGCAGACGAACAGCAGAACAGCAGAACAGCAGAACAGCAGAACAGCAGAACAGCAGTGCAGCAGAACAAACGAGCGACAGCTCAGCGGGTAAGAGGATGTACACGCGTATCCGCAAGCGTGCAGGTGGGTGCGCGGGAGCGGGCGCAATTGGGCTCTGACGACGGCGGGCAGGCAGCGACAGCGATGTCATACATGGCATGGCGGTGCACGACCACTCAGCAGCCCGCCCCGTGCGTTCTAGCCGCCCCTTCACCTCCACTCTGCCACGACAAACCTCCAGCTAGCATCCGACAACTCACCCCCCCATCGCACCGCTTTTTCCTCGCCCGCCAGGCTCGCGGCGCCTCCTGTTGCTGCACGGCTGCACTGCTGCAACTGCCAGCTCGGCTGCATCCGCTCGTCGTGCCTTTTATGTCTCTAGCCTGCCCTGCTGCTGCCCTGCCCTGCTCCCCCCCCCAAGCCGTGGCCCCATGATGCTGCTCGTGTAGGCCGCTGGTGTGCTTGAGCCCGGCTGCAGTCGACCATGGAGGATCGCGAGTCCAGCGCAGTGTCGTCGGTCGACTTCTACGCCCCGGACCCTACGCCCTCAGCGTCGTCGCCCGCACACGCGTCGTCGTCGTCGTCGGCGGCGCCGGCGCCAGCCCACAGTGACGCTGCGCCGCCGCCGCCGCCGCCGCTGGCAAAGCGCAAGGCCGAGCATGCTCCTCCCGCCGACGCCCATGATGCCCATCACGACCCCAAGCGCTCCCGTCGCGCCTCGTCGCCGCTGCCCAGCTGCGCCCGCCTGCCGCCCGAGCTGTGGCAGCACGTCTTCTCCTTTTGTCCGCTCGCTGATCTCGGTCGATTGATGCAGGTCAATCGATCTTTTCATTGCTATCTCACAGACGTGCGCGCCGCCTCGACTTGTAAGTCGCGCGCCGCCCGTCTGCCTCTCCTAAAGTCTGAATCATTGTGGGCCTCTGCCCGCAATGCCCTGTGTACAAAGCCCCCCAAGCCGCTGCCCGGCTTCAGCGAGCGCCGCATGTGGCAGCTGGCCTGGTCCAGGACGTGCCAGTTCTGCCACCGCCAACCCTCTCAACCCGCTCACTCTCCAGCCGACCGCATCTGGCAAAAGGGCCCTGGCCGCCACGGCGTGCGCGTCATCTGGCCCTTTGCCATCCGCGCCTGCGGGCCGTGTCTGCTCCAGCGCTGCCAGACGGTGAGTCGACGACGACGACCTTCTCCCTCTCCTGCTGCACCGAGCCGCCACTGACTCTCCAGGACGCGAGCCTCCTCTTCTCGGCCGCCTCGGCCTTGCGCCCGGCCCTCCCCTTCGCCCTCCTCACCAACCATCAGCACTACGTCCCCGCCCACCTGCTGCACTCGGCCACACCGCCGCCCGACGTCGAAATCGCAAAGTACTACTACAAGCCGCACGTCGACGACATCACCCGCGAGCTCAATGACGCCCTCAGCCGCGGCCCAGCCGCCGCCGAGGAATGGTCCAAGGGCCTCGACGCCAGGGGCAAAGAGCGCATCAAAGCCGCCGAGAACTGGGAGCGCTGGGAGGCCAGACACCAGGCCATGGAAGAACAATCGGCGTCTGGCGCAAAGCGTGCTGTATCGGCTGCTCCCTCGCACGCCGCCACGTCACACAACAAGGATGCGTCCAAGTCCCCCCCACCCCGAGCCCTCTCTCCTATAATTCATGCCCCAGTTCCAGCAAGTAAGTGTGCTTCTGCTGTCTCATTTGCCGCCACTCATGGCGACACGTCTCGACGTCTTGACAACACCCCTCCAGTTCGCAACCTAACAGCGGTAGCACCACCATCCCAACTCGCCCAAGCGCGGCCCCCCACCGTCCCACCCCAGGCCTTCACGCCTTCGGGACAGCGCAATCTGCATGATGCAAACGAGGCCAAGGCGACTCGCAAAACCGACATTGAGCGCCGCTGCCAGCAAATGGACCCTCCCATTGCCCCCAACATCTTGCGCCACATGGATTCCTTCAAGGCGGCCATCCAGATTTCGCAGCCAATGAACGACTATGCCTGGAGTGTGCTCCAGCCCCGCTTGATTGCCCAACTGCCTGCGGCCCAACAAGCAGAAGCTGACCACGTGGCTCGCGCTGCCTCTCTTCCCACAAAGTCGCTGGACCGTCGCCATCTCGATGCCAACTCCAAAGAGGCCAGGGAGGCCATGGATCGCGAGTGGGAAGAAACACAGCGCCCCATCCGCGACCGGCTCGATGCTATTGCCGACGACTTTATCAATCGCGCGTGGGATCACGGCCAGGCCGTTACTTACGAGAACAGTCCCAAGTTTGCAGCCGACCTGCTTGCCCATGTGCGGCACACGTTTTACACCCAAAAGACTGAAAACGACGCTGCTCGTCTGGCGCAGAGAGAGCCGCCTTCCGCTGACCATGCAGATTCGCGGCCAAAGCTCGTTCTCGACAACATGAAGTGGGTCTACGACAACAAAATCAAGCCTCTAACAGAACAGTTCCGCAAGGAAATCTTCCTCTGCTATGGCAATGGCTGCGAACACAACAACAAGTATTATGGCTTTGAAGGCGTCGTGCAGCACTATGGAGCCAAGCACACGGCCGCCTTTAGCTCGGGAAACGTCGTGGTAGCATGGAGAGAAGCCGAATGGCCCGAGGAGCCACCCTTCCATCCCGACCCCATGTCCGTCAAAGTACCGCTTCTCAGCCATCACTCGGCTGGCAACACAGGTGGGTATGGCGGCTACTACGGTGGATACTCACGCGCGGGTACGGCAACCCCACACATGCCAACTCACCTGCCACAAGCGAGTCCGGGGCCTTACAATTACGGAAATCAGTACGCAGGTCCATTTGCGCCACCGCAGATGCCTCCCGGCTCAATGACTGGATTGGAGTATTCACAGCCGTATGCTGCCTCTGTGGACATGTACGCACACCAGGCAATGGGCCCTCCAGGATACGCTGCCCATACAGCCCAGAACCCTTACTTGACGTCTCCAGCCATGATCAACAATGCCATAGCGCCACCACCCCCACCACCTCCCAGTATGCCTCCGCCCGGTCATGGAATCCCTGAGACTGCTGCCCACGGTACAGAGGATGCTGGCCAGAGTACTAGCTCGTTTGACAAGCAAGTAAGTACCGTCATCGACATGACACAGGACATGTGGAAGCGTACCTCTGGAATCAAGGACATGCCAAATAGTCTCCGAGTCTACGTGCTGCTGCATCGCGTCATCTCCAAGTTTCATGTAGAGTTCAACCACGAACCAAACCTGAACCACTTCATCGATGCTCTGTCTAATCACGAGGTGCCCAAAGCATTGAAAAATGCGCCAGGGCTCTCGTGCAAAGCCTGCCAGATTGGATCTGCACATCACCTGACCGGTTCTTACTACTCAAAGTCAGAAGAGAGGACAACGTATACTGTCCTAGGCCTCATGTCACACTTCCGCGCCCAGCACCAGCCGTATCAGCAACAGATTCCTGGCCATGGCATTCCAGTCGCCAGACTCGACTGGAAGGAGAACATGATCGAGCTTCCCAGTGAGCGCTTCATTTCCGGACTGATCCACGCCCCCGGCATGGATGACGAGAAACTGCTAATGATTGCGACGGTTTTTCCAAGCCTCTTTCCCATGCCGCTGCCCAAGATTGACGTGATGAATAGCCACGGATTGGCCTCGCCTGCTTCTTCTGGCCCCAAGGACACGGACAAGATTTCTGCTGCCATGGATGCTCCGGGCGAGACCGGGGAGCCCTCCGCTTCTTCCCTCATGGCTGCCGTGGAGGCGAACACGTCGTTGCCAGCAAAACCACCGGACGCTGCAGGCGAGGTAAATGACGCACCCACGTCTATGAACGGGAAACGGTTCTACAGGGATAGCCCGCCTACAGAGCGCAGGCAGCACCATTATGCAGAGCCTCGGTACTACGTAGGTCACCCACAGCGCTCACCGCTAAATCTATCGTACAACTAACCACGAGTCTCCAGATGCCAAGAGAGCTAGACGACGGATACCACCGTCCACGCGAATACGTCGAGTATGCTCCAAGTCCAAGGATCATCCATGCAGGCCCTGCATACGACGACTATACCGGCCGACGCACAGCATTCCGGGAGCAAGAGCGATACTATGGACCGCCAGAAGACATTGTCTACGCGCACCCGCGTGAGGGAAGTCACGGGAGCCGCGAGTATAGTGCTTACCCGCGTCCGGTCCGATACTACGAAGAAGACGACTATCGATCCGAGTACCGCTATGTGAACGAGCGACCACTACGGGACACCAGCACACCGCAAGGGCAGTCCGCAGCGGACAAGTTCTTGGCGGAGAACGAACCCCCCCAGCCCCCGCCACCACCGCAGCCAGATAACGAGCCTCCTGCGCCAACAAAGGAAAATGACGAAGGGTCTCGTTACACGCCCCCACCTTCAGACGCTCCTGCACCGGCCGAAGCAAATGCTCCAATTCGCCCGCTAGGCCCACCGCATCCTAGAGCACCGTCTACTGTTTCCAACAGCTCTAGGTATGACGACTATCAACCCAATGGGCATCGTCCACCCATGGCTGGGCCGA
This sequence comes from Exserohilum turcica Et28A, assembly GCF_000359705.1. Lineage (NCBI taxonomy): Eukaryota > Fungi > Ascomycota > Dothideomycetes > Pleosporales > Pleosporaceae > Exserohilum > Exserohilum turcicum. The sequence goes on along the minus strand of NW_007359959.1, from coordinate 243,557 downwards.
GCGGACCACCACGAAGACCTGGGCCCCACCGCCGCAGAGATCGACCCTATGAACACCGAGGGCAATCTCGCTACCAGCGGTACATGAGCGTCGCCCGCGAGGACCCATATGGTCGTGGGTCTAGCATGAGCCGATCTCAGAGCAGGAGATATGAAGAGCAACGTCGCCGTATCGACCAGCAGGAGACGCCACAACCCAATGCTGAACATGACTACGAGGCGGGCTACTCAAGGGAACAGAGCGTCGACCAATACCCGCAAGATGATGGTTATTATGCACACTCGCGCCGCCATCCGCGCGGCTATGTGTCGGTGCAAGATCGCATGCAGCCACACATGCGTGCGTACTCACCACCACCACCACGATATCGGTATGATGAGCCTCGTGGACCGCAACCTGTGTACGTCGATGAGTACGGCCACCCCATACATGAGTATGAAGTCATCCGTGTGCGGGGCGATCCCAGGCACCGCGGCCCGTACATGCCCCAACCTCACCGCTTCGAACCAGAGCCTTATGGGGGGTACATGTCAGTTGAATACGAGAGGCCGCCTCCACAGAGACACAACAGCCGTCCTGAGGAGTACATGTATTACGAGGAGCGAGAGAGGCCTGTGCACAGGAGACCGGCACTGGAAGCCGAAAACGATGTATACGAGCCTCCACCAGAGATCAAGGTCGAAAGCGTACCTATTCCTATGCCACCGGAGGCCCCCTAGCTGCCCTCGGCATAGCTTGGAGAATGTGCTGAAGTTTCAATCTATTTCGATTCCTATCGCGGTTTAAGTCTTTGCATAGCCAGGTGTCCTGGACATGTGTAGGCTACGATTGCTGTTTTGTCTGGGAGGTGTCATGTGTTCTTTTTTGGGTTGTAACGACGGAATAATGATTATCTTCTTCCTCTCTGATCTATAGTAGAGTAATGTTGCTTATCCAAATGGAACTTTCTTCGTCGTGGGTAGACGATATCACCAAGATAGGCTTGTTGTCAGTTGTGATAAGTGAGCAAGGTAGTGTACAGAGCAAAGCTTAAATGATTGCGATTGGATCGTGACAGTTCTTGCACGTATCGTTGCTAGATGGAGCATGTGAGTTATACAGCGAAAGAAACTGGATAAAAAGGAAAATGCATGAGACGAGTGAACTTTTATTTTGGCATGGCGTGTTTGCCTTCTAAAGGGTATCAAAGGTGGTTTTTTTGTTTGGAACAGGAAAAAAGATGAGTCCGAGGAAGTTCTCCAAACTATGCAGTCGACTGGATGACCGGCTCTGCCGAGGACTTTTCCTCTACACCTTAAGCAGCGGCATCGATTTTGTTCTGAGCGAGGCGCTGACGGAATTGTTAGTTAACAAAGCAGGATTATTGATCCAAAAAAAAGAACGTACGAGCAAGTTCCTCAGCAGCACCGCAATCGTCACCTTGCCAATGGCGGGCACGTAAATCGAAGCCTTCTCCTTGACCTCTGGCGTAAAGTTGCGTTCGCTGGAGAAGTTAATGCACGCGGCGCCGGGGCGCATGAAGTCAAGTGGCACTTTGTACTTGTCGCCTGGCACGCCGCTGATGACGACGTCGCTCAGCGGAAGACAGTTTTCGAGGGTCCAGCCAGGCTTCTCGACGACCTCGTGGCGGCGCTTGCGGAGGCCCACGCCACGGGTGAATTCCTGCACGTCGTTGATATCGACGCTGTAGACGTGCGCGCCGTCGTTTGCCAGCAGCGCGGCGAGCGGGCGGCCCACAACCTCGCTCCGGTTAATCACCGTGATGGTACGGCCATGCAGGCGGTTCCCATACGGCAGAATCGTATTGTAGATGCGCAGATACTCGAGGATCTTGATCACCGCCAGCGGCGTGCACGGCAGAATGCTCTTCTTAGTGCTGGCGGGATCCAGGAACCGGATGTTCTGGTACATGTTGAAGATGTAGCGGTGCGACAGGCCCTCGACATCCTTGTCTATCGACACAATCTGCTGCAGGTACTGGTCCTGCCGGTTCCCGAAGATTGGGTAGTACACGATGATGCCGTCGACAGCCGTGTCGTTGTTGGCTTCGATGAGGGCGTCTTCGAGAAGCTCGCGGTCGACTTCGCGGAGCTCAAAGGCGAAGCCACTGTGTTGAACATGGGTATTAGCGACTGGACCATTTTCACCTGCCCCTTCACACTGTCTGCCATGCTGTCGCGTGCGCGGGTATTGGTAAAGCATAACGAGTGGGCTCACTTTTCAACACACGTCTTGCCCGTCCATTCGGCGTACACTCTGGCGGCGGGATCCGCGCTCGAGAGGAAGCCAACCAGAAGTGGCTTTCGACCGATTTTCTCCAGGCCGTCACGCACTTCGTCCAAAAGGCCCTTGGCAATGTTGTTGGCGAGGACGACCTTGCAATTGGGTTTATCTTCAGCCATGGTGGGGGGGGGGGACGCAAAAAATGAGAATCCGGGGAAAAGCAAGGAAAAAAAAAACCTGTAGTCTTTTGTCGAGAAGGTCGCTTGGTAGGAGAGCGAGATGTATGTGCGAAACCCCAGGCCAACTCTTTTCTTCCTAATTTGACACAACTAAAATAAAAAAACGGCTTGTTGTTCTCACCCACTTGCCGAACAGTGAATCCCTCGCATAGTAACTTTTTTTTTTCGCGCGCGGCGGGCGCAATCTTGCCCCACCATCCGATACCGGCCAATCAGCAGCCCCGCAACTCCGTAACGTCATGGCGGAAGTGAGCGAGTGCCTGTGTGTGCATCGCGTGCTTCCACGACACGGCACTTTTGATTACCCCTCTCCCCCTCCCCCCCCACTTCGTTCGCTTCTTTCCTTCCCCCCCCCCCAAACCTGCCGTGAGAATGTCAGATATTCAGAAGTATCTGCTGGATTTTGACAGAAACAAGAAGGAGGCGGCAGCGACTGCTGAGCTGAGCGCGACGCGTATGTATGCGCCTTCTCGAAGGGGGCAGTTGGGCGTGGACGTTGGGGCCAAGGCGCGTGCTGATGGCGGACAGGACTCCAGAATGGCGAATTGAAACTTATTAGCTTGGTCACGGACTTGGGAGAGTACTTGAATAGCGAGGATGGCGCCATACGCTCCAAGAGTAGGTGCACATCCCTCCCTCCCGTCTTTGGTTTGTTGACCTCGCACAATGCTAACCCTCCACAGCCTTGTCGTATCTTGCGGATGTGCTTGCTGCCACGCCGCAAAAGGTCCTTTCCTTACAGCAACGTACGTAGATTGCAGGTTTCCCTCTGGTACCGCAGGAACGCATCCTCCCGTGTATGGGAAGTCTCGAGAGCTTTTACACAATTCCTTAGGAGAGCTTTTTGGACCGAGACATCGACGGCATGTCGGCCAAGTCGACCAGGCTAACACTCTTCAGGCAACCTGCTGTGCGACTTCACCCTTTCTCGAACCGAAGATACCGAAGGCTTAGGATCGTGCGCAAGAGCATTGTCGGCACTCGAGCAGCTGGGAAAATGGGACGACCAAAGAGTTGTCAGCATAGTCGAGGCGCTGCTTTCCAACACCCACCCGCTGCGCCAGTACAAACAGCAGAGCGAGCGGTATCCGGTACTGCAGCTCATAGATACCCTCATGGCAAAGTACCGCGAAGTCCTTCGAGCCCACCACGATGCGACCCCCGACTTCATGTCGCGCTTCATTTCATACTTTGACGGAGAGAAGGATCCTCGAAACCTGATGGTTGTGTTTTCGATACTGAGAGTACCCATGACGGAATGGAGCATTGGTGGGGATGCGCAGGATCTGTTCGATGCCGTCTTCAACTACTTTCCTATCACATTTAGGCCGCCTCCCGATGATCCATACGGTATCACTGCTCAGGACCTCAAGGACCGGTTGCGCGATTGCATTTCCTCCACGGCCGACTTCGCGCCGTATGCCTTCCCTGCGCTTCTGGACAAGCTCGATTCTACGTCTATGAACACAAAGCGAGACGTGCTAACCACAATCACGGACTGTGTGACCGAGTATGGACCAAAAACTGTGTCGCTATACGCGATAACACTGTGGGATGCTCTCAAGTTTGAAGTGCTTAATGTGCAAGAGGAGGACCTTGCCCAAGAGGCGTTGAAGGCCTTGGCTGCAATTGCGAGGACCTTGTCGCAGGGTACTCCCGGATCGCTGAACGCCTACCTCAAACCAATCATCAAAGAATGCAATGAACATCTCGAGGATGCACCGACAAAGCAGTCGCAGGCGTCTGCGCGGTTCCTGAAGAGCATAGCCAATGTGTCTCCGGAAGTGACGAGCATTCTTTTGGCTGGAGTACTGCCGAACCTCTTCCTCCTTTTCCAAACAGCAGACACCATGGCAAAGCGCCGAGGCCTCCTTGAAGTCCTTGTTCAACTAATCAAAGCCAACATCGATGTCTATGGTGACTGGAGAAACATGGGTCCTGGCGGAGAAAAGGCTGGTAATAATGCGTTAGCCGAGTTCCGAGACCAAGCGCTGGAAGTAATGTTGAGCGGACTCGAAACTGCGCCCGTCAAAGAAGTGTCCTTCCGCCTGGTGTGTCTCGATGGATTGATTCAATTGTCCAAAGCACGAGGGCTTTTGAGCGACGAGGATGTTGGCAGAGTGATCCAATTGCTGCATACTGTTGTTGTTCACGAAGAATCATACGGAAAAGATGAAGTGAAAGAGGCGGCAATCAACGGCATCGTCGAAATCGCCCATCAAAAGCCACAAGTTGTTGTTGACAAGGCTTTCCCAGCTTTCCTCGCACAATTACCAGATACCGACGCAGACGGATCCAACAGCTACTCCGCGGTACTTGAAGCCTTTGCTAAGCTCGCTAGCGAAGAGCAGGTATTCGATACCGTCATACTGCGCCTCAAGAACAAGTTCAGCACAGCGGTCCAGCAGCATGCTTCTTCTACATATATTGTTGCGCTTCTCTCAGCAATCCTGTACGCGCTCAGGAAGGGCGAAAACAAGCTTTCGCAGAGTTCGGGAAGCTCTACATACTACCAGGATATCGCCCTGCCATTGATTCAGCGGTTGTCGAGCTCGGACGAATCACATCCGGCAGCATTTAACGACGAGTCAACCATCGATCTCGTCGGTCGCATCTGCAATCTCATCATCAGATACTTGCCCACCGACCAACAAAATCCTGTGGCTGCAGAACTGTATACGTTGTTCCGTGGCAAGCCGCAAGGCGAACTTCCGCCTTTCAACACCAACGCCGGCGTAGAGGCCGACAAGACAATGATTGTTTCGACGCATCTCGTCGCTTCTTTCCGGAAAGACGCGACTCTTCCCTGCGAGCTGCAGCTCTTGGTTTCTTCTCTCGCGAATTACGCGCAACAACCCACCCTATCCCTTCATGTTAGATCGGCTTCACTTCGCCAGATGTCGCTCGTCATCAACAAGTACTATTCTTCAGCTGCCCTCAAGACTTGTATGGATCCTCTCGTTGCCAATTTCGACCTCCTGAATCCAGAGAAGCTGGACCCGCCACGGATACGGATCATCTTCGCTTGCTTAAAGGGAATTGTGCTGCGAAGCAGCCCGGTGCTCAACACACTGTACCCGACTTTGCTGTCTCTATTATCGCACCCCAAGTACGGAAGTACGGTAGCTCAAGGCTTTACCACATTACTCCAGCCCGACGATCTCTTGACCAAGGAGAATCACTGCCAGATCCTGGGCCTACACAAGCACAAAACCTTTGCCCTGCTGGTGCCAAATATTACATCTGCATTCCGAGATGCAGACACAGAGATGAAACCAAACTACCTCGTCGCGCTGAGTGGAGCATTGAGGTGGATGCCGTTCGACATTGTCGTCGAAGAAGTCGGACAGCTCTCTACTCTCCTGCTGCAGTCCCTCTCCCTCAAGGGCGTCGACACGGTCAAGGAAGCAGCAATCGGCACGCTTTCCTCCACGCTCACCGCCAAGCCCGCTGTGCTTGAAGAGCACGCTGGCGCACTCATCTCGCGCCTGCTTGCGAATGCCATCGTTGCCAAGGACGCGGCGGCTGGGCCTCCCCCGCCACCGAGCGTCAGGGTCGCAGCACTCAAGTGCTTGTATCTTGTTGCCGACAGGTTCAAGGAGGAGAACCTGTTGAAGTACAGGCGGGAGGTGGTCAGGAAGTTGATTGCTGCGCTGGACGATGCAAAGAGAGAGGTTCGCACGGCGGCAGTCAAGTGCAGGGCTAAGTGGTTGCTGGCTGATGAGCCGGATGACGAGTAGAATGTACTATGATATATGTCTTGTGGTGCATTGGGTAGATAGGTTCGTTATATATATTCATCTATGGAATTCACGACTTTGAACGCCAGACTGCTCACTTGAGTATTTCTTTGTATGTCGATGCGTAACTTTTGATTCCAACATTTTCACGTCTAGGACGCAGTTCTTCTTTCAGACGCAAAATAAAAGGTATAGATGCATAGATAGTCTCGCGTAATATATCAACGCTTGGAATGACTCCATTAACGCCAACCCATGCAGTGCGTACATGCTCGTACGCTCCTCGACGTGGCTTTCACGATGCATTAGTGCCCAGTAGTTTATACCTTTACCTTCTTGGGCGTCTTCTCCTCTTCTTCGTCCTCGCTCTCACTATCCTCGACACCAACCTCCTCGTCATCGTCGCTTTCGTTACGACCGCGCTTGAGACCCTTCATCTTCCTCGTCTGCAGGTTGCCAAAGTCCTGCTTGCCGACGTGGACCTTGGCCGTCTTGTCACCCATCGAGTTCATGTCAATGTTCTTCTTGGTGCGGGCCTCGTTGCCCTTTGGTGTCTTGAGCGCCTGCTTGAGCATGTCTGGGTCGGGGAACATTTCGCGGCCGAGGGTAAAGTCCATGCGGGGCCCCATTTCCTCGACTTCGATGCGCGGCAGCTTCTGGCCCGAGCGCTTTGTGCGCAGGAGATAGAAGCGCAGGTGTACTTGCGGGTTGGGCAGCTCGTCGGTGGGTTCTTCGGCCGCAACCGAGACAATGTACTGCAGGCCTTCGACGTCGATTTCGTTTGTGTCGTGGCCCTTGAAGAAGTCGATGAACAGGCTCTTGAACAACGTGTATTTGGTCTGGTTGGGGTCTTCGAAGACGGTGCCGTGGAAACTGAGCATGGGCTTGAGGCCAATCGAGGGCTTCTTGTTCTTGAACTGCTGCAGCGTGCGGAACGTCTCCGGGTTGAGGTACAGCTCAATCATGTCGAGCATCTTGTACGAGAAGGTGCGAGCTAGCGTTATGCAGTGTGGGCGCTTCTTCGAGTGCAGCGACAGCACAAGGAGCGAGGTGTCGTTCTTCTGGGAGAAGAACTCGAGCGACGAGGCATCTTCGAACGGGTGGATGTCGTTCTTCTTGGTGAAGCGCTCGGCCATAGGGCGCTTCAAGGTACAGAGGTCGGCGACGGCGAGCTTGAGGATCTGAGACGTCTTTTGGCCAGATACAAAGAGCGTGGTCTTGGGGTTCTCGTGCTGTTGCGGCTCGCGCTTTTTCATTTCGCGCTTGGCGCGCGCAGTCTTGGGCTTTCTGCGAGAAATTGTTAGATGGAATTGATCTGTTTCGTTTGGCGACTGCTCCACGTACGCTTGCTTCAGCATCTTTGCGGTGTTTGTGCTGGTTTTGCGGGCGGTGTTTGTGATGCTGATGTCGAAATCTTGGCGGGAACAAAAAGTTCCAGCGATAGCCGGCGGCGGCGAAACGTTTGGCCGATCTGATAACGGCAGTGGCGGGGTGGTGGGCGAGGCCGCCCCTCTGACGTGATTTCCATGTGCAGGCGCTTTCTGCAGGGCGGCGACTAAATATTAATCAGATCACGGCTTGGTGCCCGACTGTCTTGACGGCACTCAGATCGCGCAAACTCATTTCTTACACTTGCATTCACACCACCATCGCCATGGCCACTGTGCAAGAGATCCCCGACGAGACGGCGTTCCAGTCGACCATTTCCGCCCTCCCCGCTTCCACACTCGCAGTCATCTACTTCCACGCACCATGGGCCAAGCCATGCGAGCAAATGTCCGTCGTCCTCAAGACGCTCGCAAGCACATATCCCGCCGACGCGCCGATATCCTTCTTCTCCCTCAATGCCGAGGAACTGCCAGAAGTCTCAGAGGCATACGATGTGACCGCAGTCCCGTACATTGTTCTACAAAAGGGTGGCAAGGTCATGGAAACGGTTTCCGGCTCGGACGCTTCAAAAGTGCGCGCAGCTGTCGAGAAGTACGCTGGAGCGGGCAGCGGCCAGTCAACTCTACCTCCTGCGCAAACTGTCACACGACCGCAGGAGAGTAGCGACAGCGCCGGAAAGAACCTTGCGGGCTACACACCGAGCGCACAGGACCCCAAGACCGCACCCGAACATACTGCAGGCGAGCAGCAGACAAGCAAGGAGGAGCTACACCAAAGACTATCAGAGCTCGTCAAGGCAGCACCCGTTATGCTCTTCATGAAGGGTACACCGAGCGCGCCGCAGTGTGGCTTTAGCCGGCAAACAGTGAGCATTCTTCGTGAAAAGAGCATCCGATACGGCTTCTTTAACATTTTGGCCGACGACGAGGTCAGGCAGGGCTTGAAGGAGTTTGCCGACTGGCCCACATTCCCTCAATTGTGGGCCGAGGGTGAGCTAGTGGGTGGTCTTGATATCGTAAGTATACAAGGAGTTGGGATGCCTGGGGATGTTGTACAGCATACCAGGCTTTACAGACTCCAGGCCCTTACTCTCTACTTTGCCAGCATAGTACTCACGCTAACAATTGACAGGTTAAGGAAGAATTCGAAAATGACCCTCAGTTCCTTTCCCAGTACTCGGCCAATGCGCCCAAGACGGCTGCTTAGAAGAGTTTAGAGGGGCATACGCATGGCAAAGAGCTTACCACGTGGTATATGTTGTTCAAGACACGGCTCGGGGGTAATGATGACTGGTCGCACGATCCGAGTGTTGGAGCGGCTTTCGGCTGTGTTATTGGGTGGTAACCGGCAAAGCTGATGCGACTCTGGTCATTTGTGCCATGATGGGTTTTCAGTGTAGAATAGCGAATTCGCTATCAAAAAGGAATCACATGATGGAGGCTTCTCAATACTATTGCATTTGTTGATGACTTTGCTCCAAAAAGACAAAACAACTGAAGCGACTAATACATTGGGCATGTGATGACTAGGAAGACGAATCTTGTGAGTCGCATGATTGATATTGAAACTATAACATGGTTCTTTGATATATTCTTCCACTCTGGCTCTAGTATTTCCTCCATGTTCCTACTTGTGAATCGAAAATAAGTAGGAAGCGAGATGGCGTGCTGGAAAGTCGTGGTGGTACCCATGCTTTGGCTACCCAGTACCTAAACTTTGAAACCAAAAAACAAAAAGACTGATAACGCGGAAGTAATTGGGAATCAAAGAAACAAAGCCGACGAATAAGGAGTATATGAATTCAATGCTCGGAACGAGACGGCATTGACTGCAAACAGAAAGTAAGTTCACATGTGTGTAACCCTCAAGCGTAAAAAACAAGAGGAAGAAGAAAACCCCCGCAAAAAAAAAATTAGTTGTGTACAATTGTTTCGCAAAACAGTTCCAACCTTTTTATACGTACTTACAAGCATGGCATTCCCGATTTAAGCCGGGTTGCCCCTCACAATGCGGTGCTTTGGCGGGTTAGGGATATTCGGAGTATATCCAAGTCCTAGTTCGGGGGAAGGGGGCTGAGCAGAGGAGCTGAGCCGAAGCCTGGTTCCCCGCCCACCTCTCTCTCTCTTTTTTTTCCCTGTTGTTCCTTTCAGTGACATGGACATCCTGGCGAGAACGATAATAATACACGTTCTCTTCTTCTTCTTGTTGTTGTTCCAACGAAGATCAGATCTGTAGTGCAACTCGGCACTTTGAAGCATTGGCAGAACGCAGATTCGGGATTAATTTTTTTTTTCAAAATGGGTTGCGTCTTGTTTTTTTTTGAGGGGATTTATCTTATCGGATTTGTGATAGTGGAGGGTGTAGAGTATACTTAGAGTAAAGTACATGGTGGTGCCATGCAGGGATAGATGCATGTGCATTAGGGGAATTTGGTCTTGTTGCTTTCACCTACTTTGGCCCTAGGTCCTTCTGCCCTTTCGGAGTCCGAGCCTAGCTAAGTATAGCCCGGTGTTAATGATTTAGGTGTAGTTGAGGCCATTTCCGTTTCTCTTTCCATTGTAACTTCATAGAGCGCTTATTGTTCTTCTTCGTTCATGTAGTGCGGGGTTACTTACCATTGGATCTTCCTTTCTTTCTTTTTGGAGCATAAGTACGTGTATTTGATATACATACATAGCGTGCGTGTGCACACGGGTTGTAGCAGCCCTCGAAACATGGTGTCCTCTCAGCCCCCGGCGGCATCCAAGATACCGTCGACAAAGCCCGACACACGAGGGTTCCCGCGAATCCTGTGCCTCCACGGCGGAGGCGTCAACGCAGCCATCTTCGAGGCGCAATCGCGAGCGCTCATCCGCCACCTGCAGCATTCGTTTCGCCTCGTGTGGGCCGATGCGCCCTTCTTCTGCGATCCCCATTCCGACATCATCGGCGTGTACAGCGACTATGCGCCGTTCCGCCGCTGGTTGCGCTGGCTGCCCGAGCACCCAGAAGTCGACGACGAAACATGCATCGAGGAGAACGGATACGCGATACGCACGGCTATGGAGGACGACGATCAGGCTGGCGGCACGGGAGAATGGGTGGGGCTGATGGGCTTCAGCCAGGGCGCCAAAATGTCGGCGAGCTTGCTGCTGGAACAACAGGCGCGCGAGGCCGACGCAAGGAAACGCGGGTATACCGTCGTCGCGCCAGGCCCCACGGGCATCCCCAATCTCACCTGGCGCTTTGGCGTGCTGCTGGCGGGACGAGCTCCCCTGAGTAATTTCAATCCGCAGCTTTTGAAGAGCAAGGCCCTCGTGGACGCGGGCAGCTTATCCGAGGGATTTCAGTTTTGCAGCGAGGTGGACGAGGAGGCGACGCTGAAGCGGCCGACGCTGCATGTCCATGGCATGGCGGACCCGGGGCTAAATCTGCACAGAAAGCTGTTGGACGAGTATTGCGAAAAGGGCTCCGCGACGCTGGTGGAGTGGGAGGGCGCTCATCGCGTTCCGCTCAAGAGCGGCGATGTCAATCGTGTGGTGGGTGCGATATACGACATAGCCGAGGCAACGGGAGTGCGAGTGTTGAGAACAGTATGAGCTGAGGTAATTGTAGAATTTTTGTGCTGTTGTGGTATTTGGGGGTTGACATTGCTAGATTCATGATAGACTATCTGTTCTTCGTCATTGCTTGTGTACGCGTAGGGCTGTTCGTGTGCAAGGTTGTATGTGTAGTATTCTCCGATGAGTTAGTATGTTCCAAGGGATCAGGACAAACAAGTCGCTGGTCCAAATATGGCCGTAACTGTTTGTAATTTGATATGGTGCCGTTTCTTTCAGAAGTCGCATATAACCAATCAAGATGCAGGAACCAAGCCCAGAGATGCAATCATAAGTAGCAATGCGAAACCCGCCACTGAAACAGCTGGGACGTTATCGCCTGGATAATTATCCGATCCAAGGCTCCGTGGTACTTTGTGTGGGGTGAGATGAAAGCGGGGAGACCGGCTCGAAATCAGTGAGCTGGTATAGACGACCGGGCCGGTTACCACCACCGACCGTATTGGGTCCGAAAGGAGCCAAGTCGCTATCCGGGTCTTGCTAAAAGTCCCATGATAGGCTCACGTCCCTGGTCTAGCGTATATCGCCAGATAGGCGTGTGTTATTCATCGGAAAGTCTGATAGCATGTTTGAAACTGGCCGGTATGGATTACAGTCGTCAAGTGGTTCTTGTATGTATTTCAGAAACAGAGATGATGGCGAAGGATATTTGAAGCTGTGAAGTAACTGCTACTTCCAGTGTAGTGAGTAAGAGCTGGCGAGTTATTGAGGTCGTACTTTGATATCCATCGGAGCCTGCGATATACAAGTCGGCAGTCATGCCATTGAGCATGAAATGGAACAAGCCAAGAGAACTTATATGTGCTCAGCATGCCAAGCCCATCCCTTCAACGCTAGAGTCTAGACCAGCCTTTGTCTGTGTTGCAGATGAGGATCGGTAGTGGGTAAGCGAGATCAGTGTGAAGACGTAGGTCTTTCACAGGATGCAGCTGTTTATGGCATACCGTATGTGTTCAGGAAAACACGTTCCCATTGGCTCACTTTCAGAATGGTGACGATAGCATGCACGCTGCGGTTGCAAAGTGGAAGAAGCCTGCTATCAGGATCGGCAATACTCGCCTGCCGTGGGGCGATGCAGAGGCGGAGGCGGAGCTAGCTGTGCTGAGTGGTGCGTCGTGGAGGAGGGGTTTCTGACCGGCGACGACGCTTGCTGGCTCGTGACGGCGAGAGAAAGTGCCACGAGTACTGGCAGATGGTTTCGTGTAGGTAATAGTATGCAACGCCATGGCTTGGGGAGTGTACTGGAGAACAGGCGAGCGGCGTGGGCGAATCGGAGTCGAGGCTGTTCCGCGCTGGCAAAGTCGGCGCCGCATATCTTCGGCTGGGCACGCCTTTAAGTACTGTAATGCCGTGCGCCCTATCACGCCCTCGACTCGCCTTGCCATGCCGCGACCGCATTTAAACCCGCTACGGCGCCTCTACAGTACGTGCCTTTGTCACGCACGCTGCCATTGACCTCACACTTGCCCAAGGACCTCCTCTGGCCGCGTCTGCTCGGGTGCCCATTGTCCGCCCCGTGAGCCCCTCCCTACACAAACTCCATACATCAACCGTCCGGCTCAACATGGGCGAGGCGTCACAGTACACTGGCAAGAGCAGCAATAGCCTGCTCGATGCTGCGACCATTGAGGGCGTGACGTGGGGCCATGAAAAGAACCCGGCGGCCTTTGACTTCCGCTCCGATGTGCACACGACGCCCACGCTGTCGATGCTCAAGGCCATTCAGACGTGCAGCTTGCTCGACGATGTCATGGAGGAAGACACAACCACGTTGTCCCTCGAGCGCTTCGTTGCCGACTTGACTGGAAAAGAGGCGGCGCTTCTCGTTCTCTCTGGCACAATGGGCAACCAGGTTGCGTTCCGATCCCACCTTACCAGTCCTCCACACGCCGTGATATGCGACCGCCGAGGCCACATTATCAACTACGAGGCAGGAGGTGTAGCGACCTTGTCCCAGGCCATGATCCAGTCTCTGGACGCGACCAACGGCACATATCTTACCCTAGAAGATATCCAAAAGTACGCAGTCATCTCGGATGACGTCCATGCTTGCCCAACACGCATGCTGTCGCTTGAAAACACGCTCAACGGCGCCATTATGCCTCTTTCTGAAGTCAAGCGCATATCAGCCTGGGCGCGCCAACATGGCATCATCATGCACCTAGACGGCGCACGCCTGTGGGAGGCGGTAGCTGCGGGCGCCGGATCCCTCAAGGAGTTTTGTGCCGAATTCGACAGTATCAACCTGTGCGTCAGCAAAGGCCTTGGTGCGCCCATTGGCAGCATCCTCGTCGGCACCACAGCTTTCATCAAACGCAGCCGCTGGATCCGCAAGTCGATTGGTGGCGGGCTACGCCAATCTGGCGTCGTGGCTGCTCCGATGCGTGTCGCTATCGAGGAAACGTTCCTTGGTGGAAAGCTGGCACAGTCGCACAAGAATGCCAAGCGGATTGCAAAGATGTGGACCGACCTTGGGGGGAAGCTGCAATACCCTGTAGACACCAACATGGTGTGGGTGGACCTGAAAGCCTCCAATGTTGATCTAGATAGCTTTATCGAGCTGGGGAATAAGTATGGGGTGGTGGTGCGCGGTGGCAGGTTTGTGGTGCATTACCAGATTGGCGAAGAGGCGATTGAGGCATTGCGAAAGGTCTTCACTGACGCGCTGACGGGCAAGGAGCCGGCTGGAAAGTAGACAAATGCAGCCACAATAAGAAATGTGAATGCAAATGCGTCTACCAAGTGACGCGACGAATCACGTGCCCGTGCCCAGCCACATAGCCACACGGATATCCAGTACCTGCATGGCTAGCGCCGCATCATGCCACCAGCCCCAGCTTTCCTGTACCGCCACGGCTTCCAAGACTACGCTATTACGTTGAAATTGACTACTCTGTTGCGTACAAACCTTCTCCACGGCACAATGACGTCAAGGGAAGCTCGTCATCGGCCCGGGACAACGACACGGCCAAGAGGGAAGCTGAAGAATGCTACATGAAGCCGTCCTCCTGGGCGCGGCGCGGCTGCCAGCCCAAGACGACCGCTTTGTAACTCGACCTGATTATGTATAGACCGACGCGCGTCATTTCTCTTGCCCAGAACACCTCTCGACAGACGTCATTGTCTTGTTCAAAATCTGCTAGACTGTGGATACGACACTGTATTTTGAGACCTTCATCTTCTTCAAGACTCTTCACTTCTTCCGCAACACTCCGATTCTCTACCACTACCGCAAAAATGGTGCCACCAATCGCACAGAACCGCACGCTCCTGTCAAACCACCCGGACAAGGTCCGCATGCTTGTTCTGGAAACCGACGAGACACACCCCGACACGCAGCATGAGACTGGTTCTTTTGGCGTCATACTGGGGGAGCTCCTCAAGAAGGCTGGAGATGAGCATGACCCGCAACTGGGCATTGAGACAGCCATGCAGTATGTTGTTGAGCCGGAAGGCGGCCAGGTGCCCAAGCCAGAGGAGATTTCAGACGACGTGCACGCCATCCTCATCACTGGTAGCTGCTGGGACGCGCATGGTGATGACCCGTGGATTCTCAAACTGATGCAGTTCATACGAGGTATATGGGTTACGCTGTAAATAGGTCCGCGCCAATTACTGACTCTCCTCCAGATGTCTGGCAAAACCGCCCCGATATTCGCTTCACTGGAATCTGCTTTGGCCATCAGATTCTCTGCCGTACCCTGGGTTCAACTGTTAAGCCGCAAAAGAACGGCGAGTGGGAGTTGTCACATCACCCAATCCACCTCTCAGATATTGGGCGCGACCTCTTCAATCTTCCAGCGACCGAGACCAAAATCCACCTCCACCAAATGCATCTTGACCACGTTGTAAACCCTCCCGAGCCTGGAGCAACAGACTTACTGCCCAAGGACACCAAGGTACATGTGTGGGGGACGAGCGAGCATACCGGTGTTCAGGGCGTGTATATCCGAAAGAGGCTATTTACCACCCAAGGACACATGGAGTTTAACGAGACGCTCGTGAAAAGGCAGCTAGAGATGAGGGTGGAGAGCGGCAGTGTAGACAAAAAGGATGCCAACGAGGCTGCAGAAAGGGCCGATTGGATGCACGACGGATTGCTGGTAGCAAAGGCCGTGCTGCGATTTTTCCACGGCGACGACGATCGTTTTGACTAGTACCGGGATGCGCTTTACTGTGTCCGTCGAGGGTGGCTATGCATCTTGCCAAAGCATATCATTGGCGTTTGGGTTCGGGGAATTTTGTACAGTACACGATGCATGAAAGCGACTCGACTTTTGACTCGGCCACGGAATTCCCATGCCACTTCTCCATGAAGCAAGCTTGCATGTGTATCACGATTGTCCTTCTCTTCTACCAGTTGGGCTTCTTCGGCCGCGGCACGTTACGCTGCTGTCTCCGGGGTATTGCTGACGGATACAGGCCTGTGACAGCAAACGGCGGCTCCCATGGCACGGCTCGACCCTTCCACGGCCTCGGAAAGCTTGTCTGGATGCATATTCCTTGGGCGTACGGGGTTTTCACGCAGGCAGATGCCGGGAATAGTTGGATTCGGTATAGTTCGCCCCGGTGCTGCTCGGCATTAGCTCTTCACGCCTTATCTCCGGGCGACGGCTGCAAGCAACATCCACACAGCACAAGATTCCTACCAGGGCATGCAGCGAATCTCGGCATTGGCATGGCTAGGCCGTGGCCGTCACCGGTGCCAGCTGTAGCCCGCGGTCAAGCTCGGCACACCGCTCTGGGCGCATGCATGCACTACGGCAATCGTACACTGTTCTAGGCTACTATTGATAGTACGAGATGTAGCATCACCTGGCGCCCTCGGAGTATCTCTGCGCTAGCGCCACCACGGATAAGTATGCGACTAGATGTATGCGACTAGATACGTCAAGTGTGGAGGCGTCCACCTGATGCAGTCAAAAGCTGTTTCAACCTCGGCCTCCCCAGCCAGACACTGCTCGCCTTTTCGAGACACCCCTACACCACCGCGCTGCTGTACTATCTACCGGCTCCCGAAGACTGGATTGCTGGATATCTTGGTCGGGACATCGCTGACATGGCTGCTTCTCCGGGCCCACCAGCGGACGACAAAGGCGACCCTGTCAACGACATGGAAAAACGCCAAGTGATGGACAGCGACGAGAAAAGCTCAGCTCAGAGTGCTACTAGCGAGGAACCGCCCGAAGAACCATATACCGTTTTCAGCAAGGGAATGAGGATATGGATTGTGGCACTGGTTTCCGTCTCGGCGTTGATATCGCCCTTTGGCGTCGCCATGTTCCTTCCGGCACTCAACACGCTATCCGATGTTTTGCACATTACTCCTGTGCAGGTCAACCTTTCGGTCACTACTTTCATGGTATGTGTGACTGCGCTCTTTTGGGATAAACTGGGCTGAACGACTTGAAACTGTTCAGAATCGTGACTGAAGTCGTCGCCCTATAGCCACTACATAAGCAACTAACGCTCGCAGATTGCCCAAGGCATAGCTCCAACTATTTTTGGTACCCTGTCAGACAACAGTGGTCGGAGACTGACATTTATCATCTGCTTCGTTATATTCTGCGTCGCCAATGTCGGCCTCGCCCTCCAAACAAGCTACGTCGCGCTCCTCCTCCTACGGATGCTCCAAGCCGTCGGCGGCACGGCCGCCATCGCCCTCAGCATGGCCGTCGTCGCCGACATTTCCACATCCGCCAATCGCGGTACCTACATGGGATATGCTCAAGCAGGCATCCTCGTAGGCCCCGCCTTTGGCCCTACCATCGGCGGCCTCCTCGACCGCTACCTCGGCTGGCGCGCCATCTTCTGGTTCCAATGCATCTTCTCCGGCGTGCTCCTCATAATCTTCATCTTCTTCTTCCCGGAAACGTGCCGCAAAGTCGTGGGCAACGGCTCCATCCCCGCCAGAGGCGTAAACCGCTCCGTAATCAGCTGCATCCAAGACCGCAAGCAGCGCAAAGCCAACCCGGGAAAACACATTGCGAGACCGCCCCGCCAAAGAATCGCCTGGCCCAATCCCCTCGCTACACTGAGCATCTTCGCCGAAAAAGAATCCGGACTCCTGCTGCTCTACAACGGCTTCTTCTTCACCGGCATGATGGTGTCGGTTGCCGCGATCCCAGATCTCTTCCACAACGTCTACGGCCTCGATTCCCTCGACATCGGCCTGTGCTACATTTCCAACGGCGTCGCCTCCTTCCTTGCCTCCATGACCATGGGCCGCCTCGCAGACTGGAATTTCCGCCGCCACGCCCACAAGCTCGGCATCCCCATTGTCCGCGGCAAGCAGCAGGATCTCAGCAACTTTCCAATTGAGCGTGTTCGCCTGGAAATCCTCATCCCGTCTCATATTATAGGCGTCGTCGGCCTGATTATCTTCGGCTGGACCCTGTATTTCCGAACGCATATCGCCGGCCCGGAAGTCGCTCTGTTCATCATGGGCTTTGGCATTACGGGCGCGTTCAACGTTACCAACGGGTTGCTTGTAGAGCTGCACCGCGACAAGCCTGCTACTGCGACGGCGGCTGTGAATTTCGCGCGGTGTCTGATGAGTGCGGGTGGCGCGGCGGCTATTCTGCCCATGTGTCGCGCTATGAATACGGGCTGGGCGTTTACGTTTATCGCGCTTGTGTACATCTTGCTGTTGGGACTCGTGCTGTGGATTATGCGCCATGGCATGACGTGGAGGCAGGAGTTGGCCGAGAAGCAGAAGCAGAAGATGAAGCTTAAAAAGGAAAAGGAAGACAAGGAGGCGAGGGAGAGGGATACGGTTTGAGGGAAAATCGGGGTTCTCGTTTATTTTTCTTGTTTGGACTATACTGCCGTCTTGTGTTCATAAAATACACCGATGTTGATATTCTGTGGCGTATCCAATGTATATAAAAACTCGTTTTTCCGTTTACCAAACCTCTCTCTTCTTTTTTTTCCCCTGAGTTGAGTGTTGATTGAATTCAGTGAATCGTTAGTTTCCTTCAATATTCCGAATAACCTTGGACAGTAGTTGAACATTAGCATGGCTAACTACCTTGCTTGACTTGTATATACATACATAGCACACATTGTTTTAGCGAGCTAACATCTTACAACTAGATGCTGTTCCGACCGCCAAGGTAACACGGAGCAGTATCTTTGCGTGCTCGATTCTATTTATGTCTTTTGTGAAACCGATAGGTGGTAGGAGCATGTCAAAAGTATTCAATATATTATGAGTAATTTATGGTACCCAGCTTCTTTTCACGATAAAAAAAAAGAAATAAACCTGTAGTTTACCCATACGGACTGATGTATAATTGTCTAATATGTAGTAGCCGCGATGAAGTACACGAATGATAGGCGCATAGCGTTTATCAACGACCAGGGAGCTATCGAGCTTTCCATTTGAGCCTGCAGGATGGCGCAGTTTAGGACTTGGCCGCACAGGGTCGACATATCTTGACTCTGCATATATCACACTCGTAAATCCAGGTGAAGGGCCCGCTGTGACACCGGTTGCACATCCAGACAACTAGGGCCGTGTCCGACTTGATAATCTTGAAGTGATGAGAGCTGTAACGACAGGGAATTGGGGGAGGAGAAGGAGGTGGAGAAGGGCTGTGTCCCAAAGTTGGTTTACTTGCAGCTACATCAGATGCAGGATCCTCCGGGGATGCCGCTTTATCCTTAGATCGCGGTGCTGAAGCTTCTTTGCCGGCTGGTATTCGTATGGGCTCAGGTTCAGGTTCCGCCTCAGGTTCCACGTCAGGTACAGAGATTAAAGTACGCTGCACCGGCATATCCGCCTTCTGAGGATCGATCTTGGTCTTTCGGTGAGAAGTACCCCAAAAACTCCACCCGCTGTCTGCAGCCGCCGCTGTCGCCGCCTTCTCTTCCTTCCTAGTAGGTTCCTCAAGCTCAGTCAAAAGCTCTTTCGTATCTTCGTCTTTAGCAAGGTCGAAAAACTCATCGTTGTTTGTAGGTTCTTCAGGAGGAGCAGCTTCTTCGACCACAACGCCCCTCTTCTTTTTCTTTTTCTTATCGCGAAACTCGTCAACAAGATCTTCATTTTCAAGTGTCGATAGATCTATGATACGTTGTTGTGCAAAACGTATACTCTCGACTAGCAACGAGCCTCTATCTTCGATGATTGAATCGGACGATTGTACGCTGGCGTCCGACTCATCATCAGATTCGACTGCGGGTGGCAGGGCAACAAGAGCAATATCTTCCATGTGTCGCGCGAAATGCGTCAAAATGGTATTTTTTCCGGTCCCCGTAGCACTTGAACAAAGAGGACATTGGACTTCTCCCCAGGCAGGCCCAAATTTGTGCTCCAGGTCCAGATGATCCGCCCACACTTGACGGCTGGAGAACGGCTTCGTGTTGAACTCACAATCACGATAAAAGCAGGTGTAAGGTTGCAAGTCAGCATACAGGTGCTTCCTATTTATAGTGAGTATTAAATCAGTGGCCGCGAGAGTTTGACTGACCTCCATTCACGGTTATTTGTCGCCCGCACCGACTTCCCACACGCAACACAATCAAAGGGAAGCCCTTTTTTCCCTTGCACCGGCAGTGGTGGAATCCGAACTCGTTCGCCACATGATATGCTGGTCATGAAAGAAACAGTCGATTCAGCATATGATGATTGTGTGTTTGGAAGCGAAGTACCGATACCCGAGTCGTGAAACTCAGACACAGGACCAATGGACTTGGTAGCAGAGGCAGCAGTGTTGTGGTCGCGTTCCTGCTGCATGCGGAGAAAACGCGACCAACTGATTTGACCCAGAATCTGCAGTAGCTGGATGTCAGCAGCGGGATACTTTGCTTGAATCAGGTCAGTGTGGTAGTCATGCGCAGAGCGAGATTCCACTCCTGTAAGGCCAGGCTTATTGTCGTGAGTATCATCTGGAGCTGGACATTCCAAGGCAGCCCCAAGACCCATTATACAATTCGTGTATGTCTTGACTCTGCGAACCATCGCATGTACTCGTCTTGAAGGGTCGTCATCTTCCACGTCTTCGTCCTCACCTTCATCCTCGCTTTCACTTGAGCTCTCGTCCCCAGCTTTCAAAAACCATCCTCTTTGACTGTACAGTTCTGAAGCTAGCGTACATTGATGTATGATGAACTCATCGTTGGTATGCGGTAGGACAAACATTGACGTCCCTGCCTTCTGTTAGCATGGTCCATGAGTTAAGTGAATTTACACTTACCTTCTAACAAGCATCCAAGCAAGTGGACAAGTATTTCGATAGCAGCTTGACGGACTTCTGTTGACCGCTCGAGATGATCGTCAAGTTTTCCTTCAGTCACGCCATGGCCATGCTCCCAGAGTTGCAACATGGAGTGACATTGTCGAAGCGTGCGTTTTTCAGCTGTTGCAATCCACGTAGAATTGGATTTTTGTATCAAAATGCGAAGCAGGCCTAGGCAAGTATCGGAAATGCGCGCAAAGATTCCATGGGATCGCTCTGGCGTCAAAGATGTCTCTTCTCGCCACTGCTCGATACGATCCTTGCTTGGATGTGGACTGGCCGGGGCTGAAGTCATTGTATGAACGCCGCTCGCAGCATGGAATATTAGATCGAGTGCACACTCACAAGGGAATGTGTCGATGTCTTATGCACAACACATCAGGCTGAAGCGGGGCTGTACATGGAGCGTGGCAGTACGCGAAGCGGGGCTGTGCAGAAGGAGGCGCTTCCATCTGAGGTATATTCAGCTGCGACAAGCCTGCAGCATCTTTACCATACTCTCTTCCACCATCATTTCGCTGTAAAATTCAATACGATATGGAGGTCGCTGGCCTAGTAGTTGGTGTGCTACCAATCCTTTTCGAAGTTGTTAAATCCTACTCAGCCGTTCGAGACAAAGTGCACACATTCCGACGTTGCAAACAAGAGGTCGAAGATGTTTCCATCGAGCTCATGGTCATCCGAGTGAGCTTTCTGAATGAAGTGAGATGGATACTGCATTCCATCCAGAACTCGAAACAAGCCAGGATTGATCTTGAGGACTGCGACGACCAATGGTGGACGAGTCGCGAGGCTGAGAATCAACTGAGCGCTGTACTTCGGGACAATTATGATGCTTGCGGGGCGATTATGCAACGGACGAAACGTGATCTCAAGGAAATAGCGGATGAGCTTGAGGTGTTCCATCCCTTGTTAATCCAAAAGTCACCAGTCAGGCCTAACCAAATTCATACACACCAGAAGTATGCGCTAACGTCATTATAGGGCGAGTCTGTCAAGGCAGCGTACAAGCGGTTACGTAGAAAGCTACAAATCACCTTCAATCGGTCAAAATACGATACATGCCTTGCCAGCTTGCGCGATCGCAACAGCGAGCTACTTGCGCTTCGGTCACAGGTTGTTGCTATCGAGCAGCAGGATACTCCTCTAGGGGGCATCTGCATCCGACACGCACCAGTACCTCTTCGTTTCAAGACTATACAAAGCACATCTCGACAACTCCACAAATCTCTTTGTAAGGCATGGTGCTGCGATCATCCCGCCCACTGCGCACATAATGCCAAACTTTGCCTCGATGCTGATGGAGTAGATGAGGTGACACTGGACCTCGCTATATCTTGTCACGAATCATTGCCTGCAAACTCCCCAAGGTAAAGGGTATTCATATGACAGTCAGAATCCTTTGCTTACTATTCAATAGTTCCCTGCAATAATCTACAATCTGGTTGTTGGTACAGTCAACGAGTCCATCCTCAGCGATACAAGCGAACGAGCCTAAGCTCCCAGACAAGTCTGATATCTGCTTGGAATTGGCAAAAGAACTCCTCAATCCTGGTGTATCGAATCCTGTAAGATGTTTGAAGAAAAAGGCGTCTTCCGATCTTTGCGGGAACGTAGCTCATAAAAAGCCCCGGCGCGTACACTTCGAAGCTACACCAGCACTACTTGTCTCACAGTTACCAACTCCGGATGCGGCTGGCACGCTATCGACATTTGGAGTCGACCTCTACAAGATGAAGAGCATTTGTGACTACTTGCGACAATCTTACCAAGCACAACTATCAGCGCCGGCGAAGCAATGCATCGGCTACTTAGACAGCGCACAGATGTACAAGCATGTATTCTATTTCAGAGACGCAACTTTGGAACCAGGACTGGATAGTGCAGCTGCCTCTACCATCTCTACCGTCAGGCAAGCACTCACCGAGGAGGTTTACGACACTCTCCAACCCGAGGATCGTTTGAAACTAGCACACAAATTGGCCGTCGCAATGTTGCAATACAACGACACCCCCTGGCTTCCTGACCGATGGCGCCTGGCAGATCTCAGCTATCTTGGCTCGAAACTATCCTTCAACGTTGAAGCTCTCAAGACCCTGCATTTCAATTCAGAGATATCGCAATCTGCTGCCACAGTCACGGCTGACAGTGCGATGGACGGTTTACAGCAAGCCACTGCAAAGGTCTCTGATGAGACGCGTTTTGGTATCACAAACACGACGCTTTTCTTCCTGGGCGTCGCCATGCTCGAAATCGCCTACTGGAAGCCGATCGAAGAGAAAATGACCGCTGCAGACGAGGACAACCAGGTCTTCGCCGCGCGTAGACTGGTTCTGGACCGCGGAGCCCCTTTGGGCCCAGAGTATCAGCGGATTGCGCAAAAGTGTCTTGAATGCAACTTTGGATTTGGGAACAAGCTTAGCAACAAGGGCTTGCAGTCTGCTGTGTACAACGATGTGGTATGCCAGTTAGATAGCATGGTCCAAAGGCTTGAAAAGCTTAGTGTGTAAGGTATTGGTTGAGTTTGGACCTTTTGTCTTACTATAGTATTCGGTATACAGTACTCGGTTAGCGAGGGTAGGCTAGTAAATGTGTAGGGCCAGCCAACGTGGGCGGGTGTTCGGCAAGGCCACTAAGCCTTAGGCAGTGGTGGAGGTTAGGTCACACAAACTAACAACGAGAGTTGGAGATAGTCAAAGTATATGTAGAGGCTGGGTAAAGCATATCGAGCTAGGTAATCCAGTCAAGATCTTAGCCTAATCTCTACTATAATACAAGGCTGAATGACTCTCCTACCTCTGGCCAAGTCTTCGTAATCTCTGCATCGGGCAAATCAACCCTAATTCTACGTCTGCTTCCATGCGACTGGCAACCTAGCCATATCCAAACTTCACCCGCTTACTAGCCTGCACACGCTTGGTATAAATGTGTACAGTTCCACTCCACGCATGATTAAACACCAGAAGCCTCTCATCAGTATAGAAATCGGTTAAAGAACAAAGCCAATGCACTATGCACAAGACAGGAAAAGCTTTACCAGATAATAAATATTATATATTGACCACTACGATGTTCTGCTATGCACAGTATGGTACAGAAGACGACCATACTAAGAAAGACCATTTACAAATCTCCAAGCGAAATTACAGTAACATTAAGAGTGTTTTCAGCCGTGCTAGTCGAACGGCTTCAACGCCCAGCCGTTCCAGTACTTGGAAGAATCCGGGGGATATGCCGTTTAGGAGATGATGATGTGGAATCCAACGGGGCAGCGTCCCCATCCGCCCTGGCTCTGGGTAAACTTCAGGGAGGTGTCGTCACTGCAAATGCTGCCACCAACGCTGGCAAAAGCTTGGCCCTCCTTGTAGTCGCAAGGACCACCGCCGAGGCGGTAGGCGTTGCCAACCTTGATGACGGGAGCATCCTTGAAGGGAGCCGCAAGCTCGGGCTGGTTGTTGAAGGTGGTCTGGCCGGGGATGGGGAACCTCTTGCCAGTGTTGCCCTGGAAGCTGATGTTTCCGGGGCCCGTCTCCTTGGGGCCGGTCCACTCGCATTCACCGAGCATGAGGACAAGGCTGCATGTCTTGCCCTTGGCCGAGGCGGGGATGTCGAACTTGGTGAGGGTGCACAAGTCGCCGGGGGTAACCTGGGCCGTCTGGCCGGCGGGAAGAGCCTTGTTGGGGTGCTTCTTGGAGACAACCTGGAGGAAGGTTGGGTTGAGGGAGCCGGGAGGAAGCTGGCCAGTGGGGGCAATGGGCTGGATAACAGGGCATGTCTTGCCACCACGAGGAGCCAGGGAGAGACCGTCCACACTCCAATCCGCTGCAGGAGCAGCAACCGCAAAGGGGAGAAGCACAGCGAAGAGAGCGGCAGACTTCATCTTGAAAGATTATAAACCTGTAAGTTTTTTTTAAAGGCGGAGGCGGATCGTGCTTGGAAGGAGGGAATGAGCGTGGTGTGGATGACGAAAGTTGGAGTTGATCTTCCGGTGACTTTATACAGGAAGCATCCGAGCATTGTGTTCCCTATTAGGAGATAGCTGATGTTCAGCCCCGCGCCACATCGCTTAATACGGTCCTGTATTTCCCAGGTAGAATACGAACGGCTCGCCCTGGTCCCGCTGGACGGCATCGCGCCTGATTATGCGAGCTAGCTGCTCCGAGTTAGACAGACGTCAGGTCCCCCAAAGCTTACAAAACACGCTGCAGTATGGCGACTTGAGCTCTGGCCCATGGCAATATCAAAAAGGTTCACCACCACGCCCGAGCTCTGCACTTCACGCAGCGGGAACGAGACGTGGCCCAGGTCTTTGGAATGCCGAGCCAGCCTAAGATGTTATGCTCCTGGGCTTAGAAGTCTAAAGAGATTAACATGACGATTCCCCATGGGCGATCACGACGCTCAGCCTTGCCAAGGCGGGCTCGGTAAAAATAAAGCAAGGCTTATCTGTGCTCGATGGCATTGGCCAGGGTGAGGGTGAGAGAGAGAGAGAGAGAGAGAGCGTTGAACAAAGAATCTCTCGCCCTGCCGTGTATCCTGCGTCCGGAGATTGATTTTTCTTTTCCCACTTGGCTTGTGCCTGACTCTGTGTCGCGACGCAGAGCTGAGGAGCTGAGATGAAAGCTGCCTCGTTGACCGCCCCCCTCTCCTCGTCGCCCCTGGAAGTCTGCGCTCGAGTAATGGTGGTTTTGACAGCAGAGAGACTAGCATCCATGTCGGGCGTAGGGCCAACCGTGTTTCCCCCTCTTCCGAAGCCGAAGCTAAGCTCACGCCTCGTGGGATCCGTCCCGCGTGAAATACGATGTGGCGTGCCAGGTCACCTAATCGATAATTAATTCTTGCCGAGAGGCGTTCCTGCGGTAGGGATGTGCCGACCATGTGTCAAATGAGCCCACCAAACCTCTCCACTGGGAGACGCTTCGATTCATTGTGATAAGCACTCTGTCAACGACTGAGTAAGACGGGCGGTGGGCCAGAACCTGTCAGAGTCTCACTAATGCCGTGAACCAATAACCATCAGATGCAGGTACCTAAGCGTCTATTTGCGCGCATATTCAATAGATGCTACAGGTCTTCTGCAGCTTTTGGCGCCCTGGTAAGCCTGACAGCTGCAATGCAGGCAGTCCCTTTTTCCTGGAAAGCTGCCTTGAAAACGGCGGATCGTCGCCCGTTTCCATCGTTCCAGCACATGCAGACCCACGACGAAGACACGCCAGAGGTAGGTATTGGACGGTGCACGCTAATAATTACAGCTCTCTACCTAGTTCGAGCGGACACCAGACTCCGTGGCAAGGTAACCCTACCCCCTCCCCCTGCAGCCATGTCAGGCCATTGCGTTTATGGCCGTCGTTTGACGCCGCGTTTCAGTCCGCACGCCTCGGGAGATCTTCAGCTACACTGTGGTTCTCTGCGATGAAGTGGCTTCACAGAAGGAAGAGCTGACCTCCCGGTGGATGGGGAAATGTGCGAGACCTCTGCACAGAACTCAGCTGCCAAGGGTGAAATTGCGATGAACTTTCTTCTCCGAGTGTCTCTGATGCAGCGTCAAGAGCACAACCTGCACATTAATGGGCACAAAGATGCTGTATCAGCTTGTTGAACCAGCAATCTCTCTTGAAAAAACACCCCGTGTGTTTTTGCTGCATGTTGTGGCACGCGCGCAAAATGCTTTTGCCGTCTTACTGCAGACACGTCGGCAGATGGTGCATTCGCAGTTCAACATTACTTTTTGAAAATTCCCGAGCCTCGACATGTGCTGCTGCGCAACCGCCCAAATTGGCAAAGATCGATGCAATCTCTCAACTATGTAAAGGTCTCCAGGACTCCACTCTCGTGTGATGAGGCTTGGGTGCATCACCGGAGACCATGAGCAGTATATGAGATCGTTCAATCTAAGATTCAACAATGCAATACGTCAACGTTATTTACTTCTCTTTCTCAGCCACCGATCACACTCAGGGCATCAGCCATGGTGGTCGCTTATAGAATGATAAAAGGCGCCACATAGCTAGAGTGAATAGGCTAGACTGTGCCTTATTTCTCTGCTCTGCGATACTGCTGTGGTTTTGTAATTGAATGCAATATCCAGCACATCGCGTTCAGAGAGGGTAACATTTGACTCCAGCAGATGATTTCAAAACTGCTTCTCACCATGAACATGAATAGCTTCTATACAAAGACGCAGTACTACAAGCCCTAGAGAAGGGCACTGACCACGACGTAAAAACAATTCCCAGCCACGCCAAGCTCGGTGGCACAACTCAAAAGGTAATGCGCGGGAGGCTTGTATGCCAAGGTCTGCAGAGCCACTGAGGTGACGAGCAGCTCGAAAAAAGACGGCTTTTGCACAGCCTCAGTCCAGACCTCGAGACCCTTTTTTTTTCTCGCCTATTATTCCAATACGCTCATCAAGCCCGACAGCGCACAAGGTCTATTTCAGGAATAATGGTGGTACCGATCGAGACTGCTTATTCAGCCAGAGTAGCTTTTGGCCAAATGGTAAAAAGAAATGCGAATACGAGTCAGGGGATAAGAGTAGATGAAAGTAGAGCTGGGCATGAAGGAATCGATGTCTTTCTTGCAGCGATATACCAACAATATTATGTGTGAACCTGGCGGGGGATATGAGCTCGTTCAGCTTTGTGGGTGTATTTTTCTTAAAGTGATACCTCATTTGGATTCGTGTGAACAGATAAAATCATACCCGCGATGTTTATGTTGTGAGTAGTTTCAACCCGCAAACGCTACGGCTTCTGCAGAGCAGGAAAGTCCTAACACGATATAAGATAGTAGCGTGGTACTATACTTCATACCTTACACATAATAAATAGCTAGTAACATATATAATCAATTGTCGCGGTATGGATCAAGTATCCAGGACCACCTGATCAAGCGACTATCAGAAGCACTTGATCAAAGGCACTGGGGGAGCAGCAACGTGGTGATTAGTTACTGGATAACTTCTTCTTGGCATGTCTATGTATTCCGATAGATTTGAGCTCTCTAGATAGCAAGAGCAATCTGATCAATTCTCTCAATCCGATCCATCCACGTATCAATCTCGGTCCTCCAACATCAATAAATGCGAAGAACCATAGTCTTCAACAAAAACCAGAGATTGATTAAAAGACAATGGATTTACTTTAGCGACTCTAGGCAGTGACACACAATTGTCTACATGATACGAATAACATAACAATACCCACAGCATCCGTCTGTGAAACGGATCGGTGGGCCTTGCCTATTGAACCCGTGGATGTATCTACAAATAGCAGCTTGAATTAAGATAAGAAAAACGCCCCATCAACTGTAGAATTTGCTTGCGTATTACTAGTTCGAGAATCCCCTTTTCAAGTTCCCCGTCCAAAAGAAAAGAAAAAAATCATACAATGTACTCGAAGATGGAAAGAAGAAGAAAAAAAGAAGAAGAAGAAGCTGTTGGAAAATGGCTGCGCGAAATGTGAGAAATCAGGCATCGATATTGACGAGCATGTATGGCGTGAAGATGATGTCAGCAGAGATTTTTTTTCAATTGTAAGATATAGCTTGTAACTCCACTAGCACCTACCGGCTTCCCCCCCCCCCCTTTTTTTGTTTATGATGATATGAATGCACTTGATTTTATCGTGTCTATGATATTGTTTGAATCACGAATAAAAAGGAAGCTGCAAATGATGTGACGAGGTTCGAAGGGTTTTGATTCAACATGGTTTTGCAATTTGTGTTTTCAAAACATGTTTCTGCATCATCATCGGGAAGTGAATGTACACATTCGATTGGAAAATGCCGAATAACGTGTATACACTGGACTTCCTATTGCATGTGCTGGTGAGCAGTGTCAGAGGCAATAAAGACAAGATGACGGGGTAAAACACAGGGAGCGTTGAAGGCGACATACACGTAGTAAATAGGCAAGGCTACTCTCCTCGTGTGTAGTAGATGTAAATAAACAGCAGTACATGACTACAAAAGCATCCATCCAGCGCTACCAAGGACGCTGAGAAATTCACATCTACCAATATCATCTAAACCTGAACAAAAAAATTTCGCAGAGAAAACACCACCTCCCTAGCACCCAACCCCTCCTCCAAGTCCCTTCTATACCCCCTCCTTCAATCCATATAACTCGTGAAAAGGTAAAAGTGAAAAAAAAAGAGTCATAACACGTCAAGAAAAGTTATTTTACACAAATACACCGCAAATATCCCAATACCCAACCCTTTTTCTCTCATCCCCTCCACCCAGTCCCCACGCCCGCACCCTTCCCCGCCGCCGCCACCATGCCGGCCCACACATCGCTAAAACCATGGTATCCATTGCCCTCAATCCCGCTTGTCAGAAACAGCCAGTCGGCCGCCTCCTCGACCTTGCCCACGACATAGCTGAGCACATCGTCGCTGAGCCTAGGTACGGAATGCAGAATGACGCCGGCGTTTTTCCGGGGTAACCTCGTTTTGGAGAGCGGCGTCATGGTGTCTTTGTCCAGGTACTTTTCAAACGTCTCTTCGAAGACGACGGTGATGTCGGTGAGGTTGATGAAGGAGATTGTGGGGAGCGAGGGCGAGGCGAGGGTTGTCGGTGGAACAAGGCCTGGGTTATGCACGATGAGGCCCTGTTTGAAACTAGTACTCGCGTTGTTTTTAATGGCGTGTGTTGCGCGCTCGAGGTAGGCGTAGGCGTCTGGCGAAAAGGAGCTGGGCGTTTCGTCGAGGAAGATGCCGTCGACGCGCATGTTTGCGGAGTTGGTCACGCGCGGCCAGCTCGAGTACGTGGCGATTTCGTCGAGAACGTCGTCGATGGGCTTGCTGGTGTAGTGCGTTGCTACGTAGCCCAGCGTCCGGATGTTGGGGTACTTGGACAGCTTGGGGACTTCGTCCAGGTACACTTGGTCGGGGAGAGAGCCCATGCATGGGCCTGAACAGGGGTTCAGGACCACGGTGAAGGAGACATCGCGGTAGGCTTTTGCTCTGGATGGAATTAGTATGCGAGTGAGAGTATAACGCGTTGATGGTTGTACTTGCGCTGCGTATAAAGGATCCCAAGCGCCCGCGCTAGGGTATATGTATAATGGAAGGAGGATAGACATTTGGCCACTACTTTTCCTTTTTTTTTTCTTCCCCCCCAAGATTTGGTATAAGAAAGAGGGGAGAGGGAGATGTGCGTCGAAAAAAAAATTTATGTCTCTGTGATATTGCAGATGGGGGGAATCCCACAAGTCTGACCATGGACTCGGTGCAATGGGGACGGGGGGGGGGTGCGAGGTTCACTACATGTTGTACCTGGCAGCGGGTGCTCGCCTTAACCCGGTGTTGGATCCAGCGTGCCATGCTATTTTGATACAAAATTTTAATCTAAACTGCACATATAGATTTGTACCACATACCGGTTTGGTGTTACGTCGAGCGAGGGCTACATAGCTAGACTCATGCCAAACCGAACTACGGCTAAAGTAGCGTGGGTAAACGAGACGATCTAGATTGCGGGAATTCTTCCGTCAAATCATTGGTGCTCAATTTTGGAAAACTTTGAGTTGCTATACCACGATGCACACCTAGATGGATATTTAGCTTCAAGCCCCATTTCTTGAGTGTGCGTTATTGAGGCGTTGGAAGCGTAATGATCGATAAATCCTTCCACTGCAAAGACCCATTCGACGAAGACGCACGAGCGTTGGGGTTCGTATTGTTGAAATAGGCGTACAGTTTTTGGTAAGTATGGTGCGTTGCCGAACCGAAAGGAGTACCTACCAAGACCCGATTTGGATGTGAATGTGAATTTCAGATACAACCAAACCATGCTGACGACTAGTAACGGGTCAACGGAAGATGAGTAAAGGTGGTACATCGCAAGGCTGACGGGATGACGTGCTCCATCCAAAGTGTGTTCGATGTATATTAGCTCGCGATCTATTTGATCCAGCCACGATAACTGGAGGCATCGGGCTTTGTCCCGTAATTCCTCGGTAACACAGCCTGGCGCAACCCGTGTGGCCCATCGTTTTTCCCTTCTTTCATCTAGAAGCCCAAGAGACGGCATGTGGCCCTTGGCAAATCCTTGCAAGGACGATTGTGGTGATGTTGCCAAGGGTCCATAGCCATGGCTGGCGAGGCCTGCCTGTGTAGGCAAGGTGGTTTCCGAAGTAGCAGCGCAGAGCTGGCTTTTCTTCGTGACGATGAGGAGATGAGATCCACATGGAAGCGTTGGCAGAGAAGGCTAGAACTCGAGTTTGCGCCAACAGAGGCTCGTGCAGCAGACGGCGGCTAGGTGCATACGAGCCATGTCTTTGATGCAGCAGTGGCGTTCAAAGCTTTCACTCGTGGCGTCAGGAATTTTACAGATACAGCTGAAGGTATATTGGTAGGATTGTGAGGTAAGGCAGGAAGGGGATTGATATTGATTTGAATGAGGTGGTAGTGGAAGTGATGAAGACTTGACCAGCCAATCAGGGGCTGGCGGCTATAGTTACTGGATGGGGCTGGATGATTTGTTGGGTTACCAATATTTCTGTACGACAGTTCTACAATGGGTATCTTCATAAACGAAGGAAGCAATAGCAAAATCCTATTAGCACAGGCTTCTGGAAAGACGCCTAAGACACTACTCGTAATTGTCGCCTTGCATATTTTCTCTTCTAGGTTCGCTTCCTTCCAAGAGCTGACAGCAGAAGACAGCAACGAGTTACTACGCCCAGGCCCTTGTACACAATAAATCCCATACCTATTTACAGAAACACCGAATAATCGATAAATACCAGTGTGGAATATTTTCCTGGATAAAATGTCCCAGGTATGCGTAACTTTGGGCAATTGATGAAATCAACAATCTGAGAAGAGAGAGAGAGAGAGAGAGAATCATCCGAGTACTTGGAGTCAAGAGAGTGCACAATGGCTCCACATCCGAATTGAATTTTACCCGTACAATCTCTACAAGACTTTGATACCTGTCTTCTTCACAAATCAATTAGATCCATTCACCCACACATGCTGAAAAACTAACCTGACAGACATCAACAATATGATTACATTTCACTAATATATATAAAGACCCCAGACACGCTAAATGCACGAGGAGTCCTACAACACAGCCCTAACACTCTCCTCTCCACCCCCCTCTTTCCTCTCAGCCTCCATTTCCATCTCTCGCCACCGCCTCTCAACATCCTCCTCACACACATACGTCAGCAACCAACTGCCCACGCCGCCCCACCTCCACGCAAGCGGATCATCACCCACGCTCAAGCCCCGCTGCTCATACTGCTCCGCGATAATTCTTCCCTGGCCATTGAACTCGCCAAATGCAGTTAGCAAGCGGTCACGCTCAACCTGGACGCTGCCATCGTGTACATGGTACAAATACTGCTGGCGATTTCCGCGGTCAACAACACGTTCGGTGCGCTCGCGCCGACACCGCTCGTACACTTGTAGTGCCCTCTTCTTTTCACGTGCAGATTTGTCCTTGATGCGCGCGAGACACAAACCCAGGACGTGTCCGTCTTCAAGCGACATGCCGGCGCCAGACGCGAGATACGGCAGCGTGGCGTGGGCGGCATCGCCTAGAATGGTAAAGGCGCCCGAGGAATGCGACCATGTGGGATCGAGGCCCGGGCGGATCATCAGGCGCCATTTTGCGACGGATTGGCAGAGGGCGAGCAGCTTGGGGATGCGTGGGTCCCAGTCTTTGTAGAGCGCGCGCATCTCCTCGACGTTGCCGGCGAGTGTGTTGGCGCCGGCGGGCATGTCGTCTGGGACGAGGAGAACCATGTTGAAGAGCTTGCCGCCGCGGAGCACATAGTTGACTGCGTGGGCGTCGGGGCCGATCCAGTAGTTGACTTGGGGGTCTTGGACGAAGCCTCGTAGCTCCGCATCTTTCAACATGTCTTCTGTGTTGAGTAGGAGCCGGTAGGCCAGGTCGCCTGTGAGAAGCGGCGGATCCTCGTGACCGAGGAGGATCTCGCGACACTTTGAGTTGATGCCGTCTGCACCGACTACCAGATCCGCTGCATGTTTTGTGCCGTCTTGACATATGGCAATGGCTCTTGTAGTCTGATTCCGCTCATCATTCTCATACTCGACATGCACGACTCTAGAGTTTGTCGTCAACTTCGCGCCCAGCTCCACGGCTCTCTCCAGCAGCCCCATGTGCAGATTTGCCCTGTGAAAGTCCCAAAACGGCGTGCCGCATTCCTTTTCATATTCATGGAAATCCATGTCGCTGATCTTGTTGCCCTTCCACCCAATCATGTTGCATAACCGCGGCGACGTCGCATGTTTGGAGAGGTACTCTTCCAGGCCCCAGGAAATCAGGACGCGCGACGAGTTGGGCAGACACTGGATTCCGGCGCCGATTTCGCCGATTTCAGGCGTAGACTCGAGGATATGGACGTTGTGGCCAGCTAGTAGAATCGATATGGCTGCCCCGAGGCCCCCGAGGCCAGCACCGACAATGATGACCTAGATGGACAAGTCGTTAATGCTAGTTCATGAACCAAGATTTCTGTAGAAAATGACGACTTACATCCAGTCTACTCGACTCATCCCGCTGCTGCTTCTGTATAACCTGAGGTTTCCCGGGCGCCATCATGTCACCCACTATTCGTACTACAAGCACCCACACACACGAGTTGGCAAAGCAGCAGCAGCAGCAGCAGTAGTAGCAGTAGTAGTATGTAGCAAGCCAGTCACCAAGAACAAGCTTCCAAGGCTTAGAACAAAGGCCTGTATGACGCACCACACACACCAGCGACGTGGTTATTCTTCTCCCCTCAACCCGAGTAAACAGAAAGAAGGAAAGAAAGAAAGAAAGCCAGAAAAAAACAATATGATAGTACAAGGGAGTCAAAGGAATATGGTCTCACCTCAACCATGCATGCATACACATGTCACCGCCACCCGTCTGTCCATGCAACCCACTCCCGCAAGGTAGCTATTTGCTATCGGCCATGACGCAGCGTGACGGGCGGGCTCCTGGCTAGCTCAACCGCATAAAGTTGGGAGTTGCCGGAGCTTATCTAGCGTGTTTTGCGTGGTGAGCCGGGCGTGGAAGTGTGTATGTATGGACGGATGTAGGTGTATGTGAGTGGCCTAACATGGGGGTCAAGTCAACACGTCGATTGGTGGGGAATGTATGCTTGAATAATGGAGAGATGGGTGCATGCGTGCGTGAATGTACGGGAGGCCGAGTGTGCTGGCAGTGCAAGAGTGGGGGAAAGCATCATGATGGGGTGAGGGGTAAGCGAGAGTGGAGTGGAGTGAGAGTGGGAGCGCCATCTGATCAGCGATGTTTACCGCGGTTGGGGTTCCGAGGGTTCCGACCATTCCGAGTGCTGATGACGCCTGTGCAGTACACCTATATCTCACATGTCTGTAGGGGTAAAAACAAATCTGGGTCGAGAGTTGATGCGTTGAGTAGCCTGTGATACTGTTTGCACGCTATTGTGGCATAGGCCCATCATAGTCGACAAGAGAATACGCCTTGCCCTCCTTTTGCAGCTTCAAAATCTCTCCTCGGGGCGCGGGCATCATTGCGCCCTCGGGCACTTTGTTGTTCTTTTTGAAATCATCCGCCATCTGTTCCATTGTCACCCACTCGACGCCCTCGTGTTTGTTGATGTGCTCGATGATTCTGGATATTTTTAGTGTGATTTCAACTTTTTAGCTCGCTCGACATACCTCTCGTGCATCAGTACAACATGCGGCCTGCCTGACACATCGGGATGAATTGTCATGGGAAAGACAAATTCGTCGTACTCTCGGTAGAAGTAGTCGAAATGGTCCATCCAGATCTGCTCGACATCTCGCGGATTGACCCAGCCATGGCTGTTTGCACTCTTCTTCATGAACATCATGGGCGGCAGATCGTCAATGTACCAACTACCGGGTATCTCGACGAGGCCAGTCTCCTTTCCTTTGATGAGTGGTTTCATCCACTCCTCGGCCTTTTTGGTGTAGTCAATCTTGGTCCACTGGTCGCCGGTGCGCAGCCAGTAGCAGCGGTGGTCTTCGTGTGACATGGAATGGTCGTACTCGATGCCGTAGGAAAGCAAGAGCTCGGTGCCTTCTGCAGAAGTCTCCCACCAGGGAGCTACTGAGCCGCGTGGGGGCTTGCCGTTGCAGAAAGCAGTCAGTTGCTTGTAGGTTTTGTCGAGGACATCACGCTGCTGCTCAAACGTCATGTCGGCGGGGTTCTCGTGCGAGTATCCATGGAGGCCAATCTCATGGCCTGCATCTCGAACGGCGGCGCAGTCTTCTGGGAAGGTATCGAGCGAGTGGCCGGGCTGAAACTGTTAGCGAAGCAGGTAGGATAGGAGTGGGTGGCTTTACAATGAACCATGTTGCTTTGATGTTGTACTTGTCAAAGAGCTTGAGCAGACGCTGGGTGCCTATGGTGCCAGCCCAGAGACCTCTGCTTATATCGCTCGTCGAGTCTTCTCCACCGTATGATCCAAGCCAACCAGCGACAGCCTGCGTGACGATTATTAGTCTGTTGAATGCATGTCATAAGAGGAATTCATATCACATCAATATCAACGCCATAGCTAACAAGCACTCTCTTTTTACCCATGGTGACTAGCAGCAGCGAGAGGACAGAAAAGTCAGACGAAGAAGAGAAGAGGGGGGTGCAGCGAGCAAAATGTAGTGGATGAGGTAGTGCAAGTGCTGTTGCACGTAGGACAGGGCATGGCTCACGATAGCAATTCGCTGGCAGAGCATTACCCCGCTTATCGAGTCGGGTGGTGAGGCGTGGAAGGTGGGGGGGGCGCTATCACTATCAGTCATTGGTAGCTGCTGCCAGCCTTGGTGTCGCGTGGGCGCGTTGTCACGTGGGCATGCTGTCACGTGATGGCGTGCTGAATCTCACGTGCTGAGTGCTCAGATGCTTGGATGCAAGGTGTATATGTACTAGATTGTAGTCGGTGGCTCCCTACTTAGACTGGGAGGCTGCATGAATCAAGCTCCCACGACAAGTCTTAGTTTCTAGGCAATCGGATGGGAAGCCGCGTCTGGGCCGTCCCTTAGCAGAGCATTTATGATTACATCGATAGCTTCGGCGGCACCCAGGGCCGTCTCCTCGTGCAACCGGCGACTCACGACTTGCACCCCTATTGGCATGCCGTGCATGGCATCGAGGTCAACAGCGTTCCAGTTCCACTCGTCGAGGACATTCCTCGGCTGATAGTCGGGCATCCGTGCAGCGGCGTCGGCGTCGAGGGCGCGGTCGACGGTGCCGGCGGGCACGACGACGACGGGATAGTCGACGAGATTGAAGACCTTTGTGTAGCCAACCCAGCGGCACTTGCCATGTGGGAGTGCAGAGTGGGGCATGACGGGCGCCAGCAGAATGTCCATGGGGGCGCCGGTGGCTTCCGACTTTGTTGCGTTCCACTGGTCGAGGTAGCGCTTCTGCAGTTTCAGCTTCTGCTTGTTGAGCTGCCAATAGTCGTAGACCGAGATGGCGCGGCCTCTGTGTACGAGGGCGTCGACGTGCGGGATCATGGGTTCCCCACCGGCGTCGACGTCGCGGCGGATGTCCTCACCGCCATCTGCCGTGTAATATTGGTCCTTGTGTCATGTCAGTTGCGTCGTGCAGGGCCAGCGGAAAGCATGTGCGATGGGCTTGCCATGAGATTAATGCATTCTTGGTGCAGATCGCCCGGGGCCCACGCGACAATGTCGTGGCCGGCGTCGCGGAGGCGGGCGACGGCGTGGTCGAGGAGGCGGGCGACGGGGGGGTGGCACCTGACTACGCCGTCGTCGCGCATCACGGCGATGACCAGGGGCGTTGCGCGGGCGCGCTGGAGCAGGTCGGATCGCCAAGGCAGCGGGCAGCACTTGGGGTCGGCGTGGCAGGGGCGGGCGTCGACGAGGGCCTTGGTGACATGTATCAGCGAGGCCATGTTTCGCGCCATCGGCCCGACGACGGACGGAACATGCTCCTGGCCGTCGGTGGACACGGCGACGCCATGGTAGGGCAGGCGCGAGCTGCTGGGCCGGAGGGCATACAGGCCGTTCATGTGCGCGGGGATGCGTACGCTGCCGCCAATGTCGGTGCCCCAGCCCACGACGGAGCCCTGCAGCGCCAGCAGCGCCGCCTCGCCGCCCGTCGAGCCGCCGGGCGTGAAGGAGGCAGCCCTGGGGTGGACGGTTAGGCCCCACAACGGGTTGTCGGTTTCGCACCACTGCGCACACACACACACACACACACTTAGCACGACAGGCCGCTTTCTGGGGGGCCGTCTGACATAATCCGACTCTACGGGACTCACCATGATGCTCTGCGGCACGTTGGTCTTGGCCATGATGACGGCGCCCAGGCTCTTGAGCATCGACACGAGCACGCAGTCGCGCTGCGCCGGGCGGAAGGCGCGCCCGACGTAGCCCAGGGTGCTGTCGTAGCCCGCCACGTCGAACTGGTCCTTGAGAGTCATGGGCACGCCGTGGAGAGGCCCCACGAGCCGCCCGTGCTGGCTGAAGAGCGCGTCGAGGTGCGCGGCTTGGCGCACGGCGTCGTCGAAGAGTATCTCGGTCAGGCTGCGCGCGCTCAGTCAGCAGGCGCTCAGTCAGCAGGCGCTCCGGGGCGCGGGTGTGGCGTGCAGGGCGACACGTGCCAGTTGGTCTGGGGGGCGCGTTAGCGAGAGCGCGCGCGGAATCGAACGCACACACACACACACACAATGCAATGGGCACACATACCTGCTTGTGGGCGGCGATGGCGCTGCACACACAGAAAAAAAAAGTGGCGTGAGAATGGTTCGATAGCCGTCGAGTTCCGCGGGCCTCACCGGTCCATGTAGGCACGCAGCAGCTGCGAGGCTGTTACCGCGCCTGTCGAGATGGCGGTTGCAACCGCGTCGATGCTGCTGGGCAGGGCAGCTCCAGCAGCAAAAGGGCCTCGGGAGCCCACGGCCTGCTGTCGTCAGCTCTCAACGCCATTGGGCTGGCCTGTCCGTGTCTGTGTGTGCTGCGCGGGAGTACCTCGGATCCTGCCGTTTCAGCGTCCGCAAATCTCTGCATGACTTCATCGCGCTGCTGTTGCTTTTTGCGCGCCACGGCCTGCCACGCTGGCTTTATACCAGACGCCATTGCGGGCTGCACAAAGTGGCCTGATGGGGATGGTAATAACAACAACAATAACAATGGCAGTAATAACAAGAACAAGACCAGCAGCAACACTGATGCTGATGCTGATGATGGCGGGCGGGCGGGCGTCTGCACTTCACCCGCACAAGAAGGGGGACGGCAATTAAACAAAACAACGTGGCTCCGAGGGGAGGGGCATCCCAGCATCCACGTGGGTGTATAACAGCCGTGTACTATGCCCATGTTGATGTTACCAGCCGGCGCCTTATCGGCCGCTCTGCATGCCAACACCACGCCCGATGCTGCGAACAGTGGGGGGACAAGGGCGACGAGGGGCGCGAGGGGCGAGAGGGGCGACAGTCGGCATACAGGGGGGGTGCCGACGTCCCCCCCTCCGCCTGCTCCGCCTGCTCCGCCTGCCGGGCTAAACGCCTCCACGGCCGTGTGCACGCCCACAACGACCCCTTGCGCTGCATCACCCCATGGCGGGCATTAACTTTTTCTTCAGCGCCTCGGAACCCTCACACGCGCGTCATGGCAATCTCGAATCGTTTGAAAATGGCCAGATGTTCGACAGACAATCGAACGCTGCCCCTCCGTCTTCCCCCTTGGATACCCCCATCTTTGCCCTAGCGGCCCGCCCTCACTGTACCCACACCAGCTACATAGCATGGCGCCCTCATTATGGACGCTCATGAAGCGCTCCTCGTCCAACAGCCCCCCCTCGTCCGCCGTCCGCCACAAAATGTCCCCCGGCGTCGCCTCCATCCCCGACTCGTCCGACTCGCACTCGCGCTCCTCGGGGAGCAGCCTCGAGGCCGCCGTGCACGCGCCCGCGTACCCGCGCGACGACGACTACTCGACCTTCATGAGCGACGTCCTGGTCGTCGGCGCTGGGCCCGCCGGCCTCATGCTTGCGTACGTCTTGCCACACCAGCTGCTCCATATTGCCCTCTGACCATAGCAGCGACAATCTGGTGCGATACGGCATCAAGACGCGCATTATTGATGACCGGCCCAACCGCACAGAAACGGGCCGTGCCGATGGCCTCCAGCCCAAGACGATTGAGACGCTGCGCCAGATGCGCATCGCCGAGCCGCTGCTGCGCAAGGGCGTCAAAATCTACGACATAGCCTTTTGGAAGTCGACGTCGGAGAAGCCGCTGCACCGCACTGGCCGCGAAATCCACTACCCGCCCGTCGTCGATCTGCTCGATCCCTACATTCTGCTCGTCCACCAGGGCATGGTCGAGGGCATCATCGAGGACGACCTGCGCGAACGCGGCGTCGTCGTCACCAGGAACACGGCTTTTACCGACTTCAAGTACACCCCCATGGCCATCCGCCCCCTCACCGTCAACTGCCACCAAAACGTCGACCACACCAAGCGGACCTTCAACACCAGATACATTGTCGGCTGCGACGGCGCCCACTCCAAGGTCCGCAAGAGCATCCCCGGCGCCGCCCATGTTGGATCCACCACCGAGTCCATATGGGGCGTCCTGGACGGCGCCCTCGACACGGATTTCCCCGACATCTGGAGCAAGGTGGTGATCCAGTCAGACGAGCTCGGCTCCATCCTCATGATTCCCCGCGAGAGGGGCCTGACCCGTCTGTATATCGAGGTGCGGCCAGACTCCAACGAGGCCGTCGGTGCTCAGCAGGCCACGCAAGATTTTGTGCAAAAGCGAGCTCAGGCCATCTTGCGTCCGTACAGGCTCGAGTGGAAGACGGTCGAATGGTTTGGCCGTTACAAGATTGGACAGCGCGTTGCCGCCCGCTTCACCGACGACCAGCAGCGAGTCTTCATCGCAGGCGATGCTAGCCACACGCACTCTCCCAAAGCAGCCCAAGGAATGAACACGTCCATGCACGATGCATGGAACCTCGCCTGGAAACTCAACTTTGCCATACGCGGCCTTGCCAAGCCCACCCTGCTGCAGACGTACGAGCAGGAAAGACAAAAAATCGCAAAAGACCTGCTTGACTTTGACTACGAGCACGCCGAGGCTTTCCACAAGGGCGATCCCAAAGCCCTTGCCGCAAACTTTGCCAAGAACGTCGCCTTCATCTCGGGCTACGGTGTCAACTACGATCTCAACATTCTCAACGTCCAATCAAAGGCCTACTGCCGAGGCACTCTGAAGCCAGGATACCTGCTGCCACCCGCCAAAGTGACGCGATACATCGACGCCAACCCCGTCGACATTCAAACTGACATTCCCGCGCTAGGCCAGTTCCGTATCTACTTTTTCACACACAGCATCCGAGCATCCATGCCCTTTTTGGAAACAGTATGTCACGCACACACCGGCAACGGCTCCTTTGTCGGCCGCCTCAGCGCTGCCGGCAACGCCTCGTATACCATGCAACCGCCGCTTGCCGCCCCCCACGACCAATTCGTCATTCCCGAGCGCTACACCCCCGTCAGCGGCGTTTTTACATATGGCCTCGTCACCGACGAGGATCGGAACAATTTCGAGCTCAAAGACTTACCCACGGTCCTGCGCGATTCGTCCTTTACCCTCTACCTCGACGACATCCCGGAAAAGGATACCCGCAAGCAGACGTGCATGGACAAGTGGCTCGATGGCCTCGACCCCCGCGAAGTCGTGGTTGTCAATATCCGCCCAGATGGCTACGTTGGCACCGTGCGCCGCTTTACAGAGGGAAGCAAAGAAAATGGCATTACGGCTATACAGTGGATGGACGATTATTACGAACGCTTCATGTCGGATACATGAGGTGTTTTTATCATGCCAGTTTTTGCTTTTGTTTAATCATGGGTGGTTTTTTGGAGATTTTTTGGGGTTTTCATGATGATCCCTCTCCTTTTTTTTTCTTCTTCTACTTCTTCTTTGGCTCTCTTTGCATGGCTTGGAGTTGGCGTGTCCCCCGGAAAAGTCGCTACGAACTAGACTTTCTTCCTTGACTCATGTTCCCCCCCTTTTTGTTTTGCTTCCATTCTCTCTCGCACTTGAAAGAAAAATTCATATATCCCACCCCCTCATTTTGAGAATAAAAAATTTTCAATTCCCCCCCTCCCCCTCACTTCTACTTCTACTGCTACTTGCACTCCCGGCTTTTTCGGTTCATGGCCTGACGTGTAAGAGTTAAGAGTAACGGCGAGAAACAAACAAAAGGAAGAAGGGTGAAAAAAGAAAAGAAAAGAGAAAAGATTTGTCAAGAATTGGCTATATGTACGTACAACACATACATACATGTACTTCTCGCTTCAATCCATGTTGCAGGTCAACAATAGCGTTGAAGCAGACTTTGCTGCTATTTACATGGGATATGGAGTCATGGATGTA
Source organism: Exserohilum turcica Et28A (assembly GCF_000359705.1). NCBI lineage: Eukaryota > Fungi > Ascomycota > Dothideomycetes > Pleosporales > Pleosporaceae > Exserohilum > Exserohilum turcicum. Next base: position 202,739 of record NW_007359959.1, on the reverse strand, counting down.
CATATGTATGTATCTATGTATGTATGCACGCACAAACCCTCTTACATCCATCCATCCATACATCCATTGATACATGTATTAGATTTTTTTTTCTATACACTACTACCACTACTACTTAGTACTACTACTTACTGCTGCCGATTTCCACAAACACCCCCACCCAGTGCACTAGCCAACAAAACTGCCCAACTACCTACCTACCTACCTACCTAACTAACTGACTAACAGCACCCCCACCTCCACACGCATTCCCCCCAACTAACCTCCACTGCACCAGTCCTCGCAACACCATCATGCCATCGTGCACCACGGCCCACCGCACCTTGCCCAGACACCGACTCACCACTGCCGCCAGCCCATTCACGCCCTTGCATGTTGCCGCTGTCCCGGGAAATACGCGCCCTGCACCTTGTCCTACTAGCGGACCTGGACCTGGACCTGGGCCCGCTGCCCCAGCAGCATATGCCCCTGTGTGCGGCGACCGCTGCTGCTGCTGCTGCTGCCTAAGAATAGCATTAAGGAGCACGTGCATTTCATGCGTGGGATCCCAGATGATATCGTCGTCGTCGTCGTCGTCTTCGTCTTCGTTATCCCCATGTGCATCTTCCTCTTCTCCTTCCTCTTGTTCATCTGGGAATCCCGTTTGGGCGTGCCGACGTGCATGGCTGGATAGTACTGGTAGCGGCTGGTCTGCGAGGAGCTGTGATGATGATGATGATGATGATGATGATGCTGGTCGAGCATACCACGCCCCCCAAATCACCAGTGCAGCTAGATACACGGCCCACGCGTGATGCCAGAGACGGCCGTTGCCCACGTCTGCTGAGCATGAAGATCCTGTGTGGATATCTACTCCTACATTTACACCTACACCTACACCTCCTGTTCCTACGGGATCCAGGACATCGACGCTATCGCGAACAAGCGCCGCTGCATGCCACACGGCCGATTGCACCGGTGTGGTTTGCTCTGCAACCCACTTCTTGACTGCGCGCTGGGACCGAGCGTAGTCGGAGCGGGCAACGGGCCGCCCCAGGATGTGGCGCGCGCCGGCGTAGATCTGGAGGTCGAGGAACGGCGCGTGCAGCAGAATGTGTGCGGCGTGGTACAGCGCGAGCGTTGCAACACGGTGCACGCTGAATTCGCGCGCTGCTTGCTGGCCCGCCGGTGTGTGTGACGGCGTTAGCTGCGTGTACTGCGTGCAGAACGACTCGTAGTCTGTGTGCCATGCTGTGTACGAGGCGGCGAGCCGGTCCCGCCAGTTACCCAGCGGGGGCGCGGCATCAGAGACGCCCAGGGAGGTTTGGTCGCGGCGCTGCATGTCCCAGGCGATGGACATGAGGCCGTGGAAGAGCAGGGAGCGGGAAAATGCGTTTAGCGATTTTGGAATCAGCGCCGCCGGTGGATTCGCGCTATTCTGCGATTGCTGGAGATACAGTTTCAGACAGGACAGGAAGACGGGCGGCGGAGAAGCGCATCTTGTTCTGCGGAGCTGTTGCCACGACTCTGCGCTGGAGGCTTCCCAGAGCACCTGGTCGCACGGCATGCTGGACCGCAGCTCAAAAGCCGACATGCAGAGGGATTGGCAGAAGAGGACTGCGTGTTGCGTGTCCCACATGAAGCAGAGGAAGGCGAGTCTGCACATCCACCTCTTAGCATCATGATATCTTTCAAAACAGCGAAAAAGATACAGGGACATGTCCATACCTCTTCTTCTCCTCGGCCTCACACCACGTCCGCCACTCGTCCTCCAGATCGCACGTCACGTCATCGCTCAGCATCATGTGCGAGCGAATCGTCTGGCAATCGCTCCTCCGAATCAGATTGATCAGCAGCCCGTGGAACAAGTGCGACATGTCGTGTTGTTTCTGGCCGGCTCTGCTCTTCCCAAAACACTCGACCAGCAGGATCGTCTGGAGAACCCACAGATCGGGTTTGGCGGAGAAACTGGCGCTGGCGAAGATTTGCGGACGCAGCACGTCGTGGATGCATACCTACATGGTTTACCGCGTTTAGTCACTGTAGAGTGAGTTGGGAGGGCATGACTTACAGCGAGTTGGTGTGCATCTTTCTCGCCGTATGTGGCGCCGAGAAGGAGGACAGAAGCAAGTAGGAGCGTGTCGACTTTGGAGGGGTCGAATGTCGACATGTGGATGAGGGGGTAGGTGGTGTTGAAGCGGGTGAAGAAGAGGTCGCAATATGTCTGCAGGCATGAGAGCGAGAGAAGGGGGTCGTCGCGCGTGACGGTGCTGCCGTCTGGAACTGTGGGCTGCATGATGTTGATTAGGTCGAGGAGTTGCTGACGGGCGAGCTCGTCTATCACAGGGAGGCTTCGTGAGGGGTTGAGCAGAGACATTGGGCGCTCGAGAATAGGCAGGCTGTGGCTGTTTGCGTGGGCATTGTCGATTCCAAACTTATCGGGGTGGGTGGGCGGTTGTTCTGGCATAACAGCGTGTGATATGCTTTCAGGCTGTTCACAAAACGAGGGTGGAATTATTTGCACAGGCGAGTGATGTGACATCGGCTCGGACAGCTGCCGTGGAAGTGATCCAAAGCAGCCTGTGTTGGACCCCTTTTCAACACTGGTGTGATCCAGGTCAATGCTGAAGATGGTGTTTGCCTGCGGTAGCGAGTTTTCGTCAAACGAGACAGGAAACGGCTCCTGTACATCTATCTGTTGAGATGTGTCGTTCTTCGACCAGTCCATGTCAAACAGCCAGTTGTAGTTGCTCATGGTCGTGAACGGAGCGTTGAACGAGCTGGCGGTATCCGGATTGAAGATATCGTCAAAGGACGCATCGTCAAAGACGGCCGAGGGGAATGATTCGGGTTGAGGTTGTGTGATGTCGGTAGACCAAAAGCGAGGATCTATAGGCGAAAAGGTGTCTTGAGCAGAGATAGATGTAGGATCCAAGGCCACAGGCTGATCATTACTGCCTATGCCCGAGTCGTGATCTTCCAGCGTATTCGGAAGCGAGGGGTTGTTTGAGGATGGTGGAGAAATAGGGAGACTTTGATCGTGTGCGGCGAAAGACGCCAAGTCCTGCAACGACTGAAAGACTTGGTCTTGCAAAGGCGAAGTGAGCGGTGCAGTGTTGGCCACGCTCACTAGTGTAGGTTTTTTAGTCACTATTTTGCCTTCTGCATCTTTCCACATGCGTTTTCGAGTATTCAACACTCCGCATCCTTCTGCGCCGGCTTCTTCGTCTTTTTGGCGATGTCGGGCGATGTGACGGTCTGCATGTACTGGTTAGTGAACGCAAGTTTAGAAACAAAATCAAAATCATTTCTGCTACACCCAAATGAACCAATGCAATTACCAAAAAATCAAGATATCTGTAAAACACCAAGAATGTATCATCCGCATACAACCACATCCCACTCACCAAGCAAGTCCCTCCGCTTGAAATGCGCCCTACACCTCTCACAAGTCCACTCCCCACTCGAGTGATTCAACACATGACGCTGCAAATGCTCGGCACGGGTAAACGACCGCGCACAGCCTTCATTCTGACACACAAACCTCTTGCCAGCAGTCCTGTCCACCTCGCGCCTCTTGCGTCGCTTGGTAGTTGGAGAGTGGGAGGGCTGGTGCACCGACGCAGTGGGTGGCGGTGGCAACGGTGGCATGGCGCTTATGCTCCTCTTAGCGGGTGGGTACTTGGAAATGAGGCCGTGAAGGTGGAAAATGGGGATGCGATGACGCGCGAGAAACAAGAAAAGTGAAGGATGGGGGGAGAGAGTAAGAAAGGCCGGTACTAATGATGGTACATGGCCCTCCCGCGTCCTCTGACCCCAATTCCTTCAAAAGCAAGACACACAGATAGACGGATTGACTAATCGTGTCGCCGTCATGCCGTCCGCCGTAACTGTGTCAGGGCTCGGTGTGTGCTGTGCCTTGCCTTGCCCAAGCTGCCGTATCGGCATGTTTGCCTCCGAAAGGCTCGATACATAGGTACGCGTACCTATCGCGGCCGAGACGTTACCCGCGGGTTCCAAAGAGTCGTGCTCGTCTGTCTGGCCCGCCCATTTCCGACGACTGCTGACTGACTGACTGACGCGCTGACTAGTTAGCGGGGCGGGGTAGATGCAGCTTAGTTGAATATGGTGCAGACGTACATGCATGCACGCATGGATACGTTGGGAAAAGGTCGTTTTGCTGCAAGAGTGGGGGTTGTGTCCGGTGTGGCTGGGGTAGGTGGTGAGTTTGACTTCTCACGCACCTTGGACAGCGTTTCTGTGCACTTCACGCTGTTGGGACGCGGGTGAGAAGATGGACGAGGGTGAAATGGTGATGCATCGAGATACGAGTCGTGCGTCTATCGCCGCTATCATGCCCCGCGACCCAGCCAATGGGAGGCGTTGCTCGCCAGGTCGGGAAATAGCCTGCATCGGGATATAGCAGAGGATAGAATGGGGATTAGTATACAAGGGCCCACTGCGATAAATGCGATAGCCGTCTCTGGTATCAGGCCTGTGGAGAAGATACTTCTACGTGTGGGGAAATATACGGTCCGGTATCTAATGACACATCCGCCGCCTGAGTTTTAGTCACTCAGTAACTGTGAACATCCAACGACGGCAGGGAACGTTGAAATGTGCTGCTAGGTTATGGTGTGCTTGTAAACACACTCGTAATCATTGCCATTTGACACAGAGTTTTCAACTCTACATTAAAATAATTTTCAGCTACAGCATATCAAACTCCTAAAATGGCCCATATCGGCCTTCATTTTGATCCACTACGACACAGCAACCAAGAACCCCATCTCCCCCTCCTTCCTTACTGTCTTTGCCCTGTCCACAAGCTCATCTCCGACTGCTAATCTCAGCCGTTCACATGTCGCCGGACTATCCATGTTCCATACATCTCCCTCGTTAACCACCTTTCCATTCATTTTTCTCGCCGCTGCAACGGCTTCTCGTAGCGCAAAAAAGACTGTACTGCCTAGGAAGAGCGGTGGCTCGCCAATACCCTTGCTGCTCTGTACAGTCCTCAGGTGGTGCCAGTTCAGTGGGTTACCGTCATCGTCGTACCGCAGCATACTAGCGTTGAAGACTTGTGGGATGTCGCTGAAGCCGGGGATCTTATAGGTGCCTGGACCGCGGGTAAAAAGCTGGCCATTGCGTGTCCAGAGTGATTCTTCAATGGTAAAGAGACCTTGGCCCTGAATGAAGGCGCCTTCGATCTGACCGTAGTCTATTGCTGGGTTGATCGAGTTGCCGACATCCTACGTAATTAATTAGCAGTAATGGCGAGACGAGTTGGACGACTTACCATCAGAATGTCTGACCGCAGTACCGTGTGGTCTCCCGTGAGAAGATCAAGTTCCACTTCTGAGCAACATGCTCCTTGTGTCCAGTAGTAGTACATTGGCTTGACCGTCTCTAGGTTCGTGTCTCCCCACATGTATCCAACCTTGGGCATCTTCCAGAAGCCATTGGCCGCAAGGTTGACGCGGTCGACGTAGGCTGCTTGGGCAACTTCTTTGAGTGTAGCGTCTTTGCCCAGCTTCTCTCGAATCGGCTTCAGCCGCTCGTTGAGCTGATCGCACGCATCCTTCACAGCCATGCCGTTGAGATCGGACCCCGACGATGCAGCTGTAGGCGATGCATTCACAATTTGGTAGGTTTGACTGTCTTGCGTGTAGATGGCGTCGAGAGGCGTACCGAGCTCTTGTGCAGCAATCTGGCACATCTTCGTGTAGAGACCTTGTCCCATCTCGGTTCCTCCATGATGTAGCAGCACACTTCCATCGCGATAGATCTTTACATAGGCAGATGCTTGGTTGAGATGCAGGGCCGTTGCAAAGCTGAGACCAAACTTGGATGGTATCAGACTGATGCCTCGCTTCCGCCACTTGTTCTTCGCATTAAACTCCTTGATGGCTGCCTTTCGATTCTCGTAGTCGGAAGACTTGCTCAGCTGGTGCAGTAGCATTGGTACATGCCAGTCTTCGTCAATTTTCTGGAAGAACGGAGTATGTTCTCCGGGCTTGTATAAGTTCCTCCATCTCAGCTCATCGACATCGATGCCCATGCCTTCGGCAATGTTGTACATGATGGTCTCGGCAAAGTACATGCCCTGTGGCGCGCCGAAACCCCGGTACGCCGTGTTGCTGTGGATATTGGTTCGACATACATAACCACGTAGGAACACATTTGGACACTGATACGAGTTATCAAAATGCGTCAGGCATCGGTCCATGACGGCCCCGCTCATGTCTTGCGAAAAGCCAGCATTGTTGTAGATGTCGGCCTCAAGAGCAAGAAGCTTTCCCTCTTTCGATACGCCAACTTTCCACTGCGCTTTGAATGGATGTCTTTGGCCGCTGAGCAGCATGTCTTCGTCGCGATTCAACATGATACGGACCGGTCTTTTTTCCTTTCTCGCAGCAATGGCCGTGTAGACAGCAAACGGCACACTTCGAGATTCTTTGCCGCCAAAACCACCACCCATGCGCTTGACACGAGCATTGACACGATTGCTTGGTATTCCAAGCACCGCGCTAACAAATTCTTGCACCTCCATGGTGTTCTGCGTCGAAGACCACACGTCAATAGCGCCATCTTCTCCAGAGGGTATAGCCAGTGCTGCGTTTGTCTCGAGGTAGAAATGCTCTTGACCGCCCATCCTGCACACGCCTTCAAAGACTCTATCGCATTCGGCAAAGGCATCAGCCATCTTGTCATCAATGGCAAGACCCTTTCTCAAAAACTTTCCGTGTGGGAAATAGCTTTCAGCTGCGATGGCTTCGTCAATGGTCAGGATAGCTGGCAGCTCTTCGTATTCGACCTTGACGGCCCGCGCAGCTGCTTGGGCTTCCAGCGCCGTATCAGCGTAGACCATTCCAATGATTTGGCCATGCGAAAGAACCTTGTCCTCGGCAAAGAATGGCTCGTCCTTCTTGATAGAGCCCCATATGTTGGCATTGGTCGGAACACTGTTTTTGTCAATGTAACCAACAACACCAGGCATCTCGAGTGCTCGCTCCCAATCGATGCTCAGAATCTTCGCATGCGCCTTTGTCGACATGACAAGACCGCCGTACAGCTCGCGATCTAGTCGCGGCATGTCGTCAATGTACTCGGCTTCACCGGTACATTGTTTTAGACCGGAAAGATGAGCAACTTGTTTCCCGACCACGCGCTGTTCGTACGGGTTGTAGTCATCGCGAGCTCCGCTAGATATCTCGCGATGAATTTCATCTACAACCTGCTGATCGACGTTGCCAAGTCCAAACTCAGCAGCAGCCTCGTGCCAGAAGCGGAAAAAGAGCGAAAGCGTGAGTGTTTTGCGGTAATCAGCCATGCCGCCTGGAACGCTATACGGAAGGTCGTAGTCCTGCATCAATGCCGTGAGCGCAGCATCGAGCGTCTCTGAATGGAACCATGGCTTGCCGAGAAGGGCGCTCTGCGTCTTTGGTGAATCTTTAGTCACTGGCGCCATTCCACCGAACACGATCGAGGCATCTTCAACGAGGCCATCAGAATCAAGCCGCACTCTGAAGGCTGCTGTGACGATTGCAATGTCGTCGTCCTTGCGCTTTGCTTGTTTGTATGCCTTGAGAACCTCCCGTGCGCTTGCTGGTGGTAGAGGTATCCGAATGCGGTGCAGAGCTGCATCAGGGGGCAAGGTCGTAGTTCTGTAGGCTACGAAGAAGTCGGACATGGGAAGAAGAACACTGCCATCCTTCTTGTTGACAGCCTCTAGTGTGGCACCTGCGGCTAACAGCACGGGGTTCGCGTCTGATATTGGTGATGCAGTTGCAATGTTACCCGCCAGCGAGGCAACATTGCGAATCTGGCGACCGGCAAAGTATCGTAGTTGCTTTCGGAGTGCCTCTAGAACCATGGCACGTTTGCCAACCTTGGCATACACTGTCTTACAGATGTATTCGAGCTCAGTGAGCGACGTGTTGGCTGCAATGACGAGTTCCTTGGCCGCGTCGAGTTCAGCATCCATGGGAAGCTTGGTGTGCTTCAGCTCAGGTATATCCGAAATGTAAACGGACACGGCAAAGTCCGAGTTCTTGAAGCGGACTTCTACCTGGACCTCACTGGCCCCACCAACCAACTTGGCCGATGGAAATGCGTCCTTGAGTTCTACTAGCTGCTCAAGCTTGGTAGGACGGAACCAGATTTTCTTGTCGTTGCCGTAACATATCGGCTGGGGTTCATGCTTCCACAGCGCTGGTGGGAAGATGAGCTCTGTATCTGGCACATACTCCAAGAATTCGACTCTAGGTATGCCCTTTTCTGAGGTTGCTGCAGGTGCAAGTGTGGCAGATGTTGCAGTCTTGGATCCCGCGGCTCCGTCCTCGTGGCTTTTCAGGGGCTTTGCGTACTCGGCACCGCTTATGACAGGGTCTGCTTGAGGTTCTTTCTTGGCGTCCAAAATGGCAGCAACATGCTCATCTTCTGATGCCGACGTGGGCTCAGTTGGTGGTGACGAGGTATTGGATTTGCTGTTGGTCGAGCTGCTGTCTGACGGTGTGTCTCTGCAACAGCCGCCTGGGCGGCCGCAAGACACCTTGGAGGGCCCTGCACACCCGTTGCGGGTCAGGTCAATGACGTCTCGGTCGGGCTTTTCGGCGTCTGCTGTGCTGGGTTCATCGTCCTCGGCCAGCTGGCCCTTCAAGTCGTCGGTGACAAAGGTTTTGGCCGCTTGCAGAATTGGCTTGTACCCCGTGCATCTGCACAGGTTGCCGTCCAGGTGGCCCTCCAGTTCGATATCACGGGCACTGAGATGGAACTTTTGCGTGTCTGGGTTGTATGCATTCCGCACAACAGCGTACAGACTCATGACGATGCCCGGAGTGCCTAATTCATTGTCAATCAGCCAGTCTATCAAACAATCACAATTGGTATGCGCACAAAATCCACACTGGCTGCCGTGCAGCTTTGCAATCCGCTCCTGCAAAGGGTGCGGGCGGCTGACACTGCCGATGCCCTCGACGGTGATGACATGCTTGCCGTCGACGCCCACGAGCGGGAACAGGCACGCATTGACTGATAAATGCTTGATTCTCCTCTTCTCCGACTGGGCATCTGGGACCTGGAGGACGACGGTGCATGCGCCACAGCCGCCTTCGCCACAGCCCAGCTTTGTGCCCTTGAGGGCGGGCTGGGCGCGGATGTAGTCGAGTAGTGTCCAGTGAGGATTGGGGTTGGCGATGACGGTCTTTCTGCCGTTGATGAAGGTGGTGATGTCGGGCGTGCGGTAGGTCGAGTGGATCAAGGGCGTGAGAGCCTCGACGGCCGACGGCGCGTGCGGCGCGTCGGCGGCACAGCTCTGCGGCGGCACGGGGAGAGCCATGGCTGGCTACGTACGAGTAAGCAGCAGCATCAAGGCTGCACAAAGGACGAGGGTCACCCGGAGGGGCAGAAGCGATGCTCTTTTCATGTCGTCGCCGGCCTGGCGCTTGCTAACCCCTCAGCCGTGTGCAGCATCGACGCCCTCCACGTAATGACATCGCTGATTGGCCTGATTGCTGAGGGCGAGGGCAAACCTTCCTCTGGCGGTCCATGCTGCTCGTCCAGAGCGCCGCCTCCCCCCCACTCTCGTCCGTCTGCCACCCATCTACACAATTGCACACGCACACGTCAGACAGCCGCCCCCATTCCTGCATCTGCAAGCGCCACCCCCCTGCTGCATGCCGTGGCCGCCGTGGCCGCCGTGGGCGTGCAGATGATCGCCTCTGCTGCTAGTGCCAGGTACAAAGAACCCTGAAGTAGCCATGGACCAGCTGCATCTTCGCAGAAACCCCTCTGCCACCTTTCCGACGACGACGACGACTCCTCCTCCAGGATGCCTCAGACAGACAGCTCGGCCGGCTTCACGCCGCTCAAAGACACCGCCCTCTTCTCCCCGCTGCAGCTGGGCCCTCTCCAACTCCAACACCGCATCGTGCAGGCGCCACTGACACGTCTGCGGGCGGTCAGGGAGAGCGATGGTGTTTTTGTACCGCAGGAGCTGCATGTCGAGCACTACGGCCAGCGTGCGAGCAAAGGCGGCCTGCAGCTGACCGAGGCCACTGACATTGCCAAATACGTGGGTAGCCGGCATACCTCCAGGCACAAGCACTGATGCAGTCTAGGCCAGCGGCTATCCGGGCACACCGGGTGTTTTTTCTGAATCCCAGATTGCGGCCTGGAAAAAGGTCACTGATGCAGTACACGCAAAGGGCGGCTACATCTTCTGCCAGCTATGGCACACAGGACGAGCAAGTCCGCCCTCGTTCCGAGCTGGAGCGCCAACCGTGAGCTCAAGCGATGTGCCCATGACAGGCAGCTGGCTTGACGGCGTAGCATGCGCCGACCACCCTCCCAAGCCATTGACGGTCGAAGAAATTCATGAAATTACCAATACTTGGGCGGATGCGGCGAAGAAATCACTCGAGGCTGGATTTGATGGCATTGAGATTCACGGCGCCAACGGATACCTGATTGACCAGTTTCTGCACGACAACGTCAACAAGCGGACAGATGAATATGGTGGATCCATTGAAGGGCGCAGTCGCTTTCCCCTAGAAGTCATACAGGCCTGTGCCAAGGCCATTGGCGGTGATCGCGTCGGCGTCCGCCTCAGCCCGTACAACTATTTCCAAGATACCAAGGACAGCAATCCCAACGAGCACTGGGAGTACCTCTGCGAGAAGATTGCCGCACTGCCGGAGCAAGAGAGGCCGGCATATGTCCACATGTAAGCTCGGCCAACTCCAGCACATGATAGCTCTAACAACTGCTAGGGTCGAGCCACGCTTCGATGAAGTGCTAGACGAGCAAGCCAAGATGGACGCTCTCTCTGCATACACGTCCAAAGGTGGCAAGGGTGTCGAGGCCGAAGCCACCGTCAAGGCCAAGGGCAACACACTGACCAATTTCCGCAACATCCTGCAAAAAGGAGGGGTCAAGTTTATCGCAGCAGGTGGTTTCACCAGAGACAATGCCGCGCCCAAGGTCGAGGCTGGTGAAGCCGACCTGATTGTCTTTGGCCGCTGGTTCATCTCGAACCCGGATCTGCCAAAGAGGCTTGCCGAGGGTCTAGCGTTGAACCAGTATGACCGTGATACGTTCTACGGCGCCGATCCGCCTCAGAAGGGCTACACTGATTATCCCTTCTACGAGGCTGCAGCCGCCGCTTGAGTTGATGGTGTTGTGCATCAGTGGCGCGGTTGATTACTGGCATTGCATGAATAGAAAAAAGGACTATGTCTACAAGAAAAGAGTCTGGGTCGTGGGAATTAGAAGCTAGATCCAAGTTCAGCTTGGTTATGATGAAGTAGATGTGTTATGACTGAAATGCCTTATCCACACACAGATCATAAGACGAATATGCTACTTGATATCCTGTGAATCAACAGGCAATTCTCCAATTACTCAGCAACTTACTCACTGATGGTCTGGATCAACATATTTGCTAATAGTCAAAGCAAGCAAGCACACTTCGTCAATGTCTCAAGAAGCTACCCTCTCACCGGAACATGGGCTCTAATGCATAATTCTCCGCAAACACTATTGAAAGGCATTCACCCCGCCTCTAACCAGCACTCGTGATACACCCAACCCAGCACCAGCACCGTTTGCCATCGGAGCCCGCCGAACCGCGCCTTGCCGCCCCGCGTCAACCCTCGGCCCCACGTCCCCCCTCATCAAAAGCACACTGCGCGACGCGTCGCCATTCCCTTTTCCTTTCCTTTTCCTTTTCCCTTCTTTTTCTTTTTCTTTCCCTCTTTTCTTTCCCCATAATGAGCGCCACCACCATTCCGACATTCACCCCTGGCGAAAGCGTCAAGGAGGAAAATGGCTTGATCCACGGTGTCTCGGTGGCGGAGCTGCAGGTCCTGGGCGAGCAGTGCTTCGAGGCGCGGGAGCGGGCGTATTGTAAGTGGCATTGCAAAGATTCTCTTTGTATATTGTAGTTCTGCAAGAACAAAAAAGAGAGCAAGAGGAGGAATTGTGTGGTTTAATATGTTAATATTCATAGGCCCATACTCATTGTTCCGCGTCGGCGCCTCCCTCCTGCTCACCACATCGACCCCCTCCGCCCCTTCAGCCACGCACACCATCACAGGCGCAAACATCGAAAACGCCTCGTACCCCGTCGGTACATGCGCCGAGCGCGTCGCCATGGGTACTGCCGTCATGGCCGGCCACCGGCTGGGCGCCTTCAAAGCCGTGGGCGTCACCACCGACATTGTGGATTACTGCTCGCCGTGCGGCATGTGCCGCCAGTTCTTGCGCGAGTTTCTGGCACTTGAAACACCCATCTTCATGTTCAACAAGGAAGGCAAGTGGATTGTTAGGACCATGGGCGAGCTGTTGCCCCTGAGCTTTGGGCCGGATGTCTTGCCCCCGCGGGAGGAACTGAGGAAGGGACAGGACGCGGATAAGGCCAAGACGGCGTAGATTGGAATGTCTGGGTTATGCATTCACGGTGTTGTGGTGTGGTGTGAAAGGAGTTTGAGCATCTTGGGGCGTTGCTGCATATGCTGTGTAAAGGCATAGATGAGGTTGTTGGTACATGAATTAGACCAGTATGTACATAGGCACGTATGGGCAAGACGGCGTTATGCTCAGAATACATAATGTATGCCACTTGAATTTCCCATGTCAGCTGTATAGTCCTCTCACTCTCCCGTCTCTTCTGTCCCGCCAACAACCCCGCGGGAAAGCCACACACGCCCGATAAGCTCCCCCGATAAGCTCCCTCCATCCGCTTCCCACGCCGCATCTCCGCGCCCCGTGGACATGCACACTGATGAAATATGTCCTGCTCGCCAGCCCAATTAATTTAATCATCAATGATATGAGGGCTTGTTACACGAGGGGCGCTCGAGATGCGCGTCCCATCTAGCCTTTTCTCCCTCTCTTTCCCCATCTCTCTTTTCTCTTGACTGTACGTTTGTGTACGTAGTTCAGAGTCCAGTTGTATATTGTATACATTCAGAGCATTCGACATGAGTGAAGGGAATTCAAGCACAGATGCGGGAATGCCAGACTCGGAGCATTTCTCTCCGTATAGGGCGGATGGAAAACTTGTAGGTTTTTTCTCTTCTACTGTATCTTTTTTCTTGCTTCTGCGGAACGGCAAGGGGATAAGGCAAAGGTCGAAAAATAATAATAAGAAAGTCAAGACATTGTTGGTGCAGAAGGACATTCTACAGAGGGGAAAGAAGGGAAGAGAGCATCATTGAATATGCGATATCCCGGACTGACAAGACAATGTATTGTATAGTATGGATTCGTGTGCGTAGTCACCGGCGCAACACAGCCCGTAGGCAAAGCCATAGTCGCAGAATTGGCCGGTACGTCACCCTCTCTACTCTGCCACTTCCTCTTTTCCAAACTCTTCCTTACCGAAATGCTCTCGAACTAACAATGCAACACCCAGCCCACGGCGCAGCCTGCATCTACGCCTGCACCTCTCTCAACGCCTCCCCCGACCCCGATCTCTCCACCACAACAGCCGCACACCCCAACACGAAAATCATAAGTTACCCATACAACACGGCGTCGGAAGAAGCCACGCTCGCCCTCATCGACGACATCCTAAACACATGGGGCCGGCTCGACGTCTGGACCTCTTCGACAGGCCTGCTGGGCCCGCCATCGATTACGCAAACAGGGCCGAAAGATCTCTACGCTGCCTTTGATACCAACGCCGTGCCTGCGTTTTTCGCGCTGAAATACGCTCCGGCGGCAATGCAGAAAACTACGCCAAAGGGTAACTATGCGAATGCTGCGCCCAAGGATGTTGCGTACGGGTCCATCATCGTGGTGACGAGTGTCGCGGGCACGTATGGCGGGTGCTGGGCGCCAGCTTTTACTATGGCGTCGCATGCGGCGCTGGGCGTGGTGCGGTCGGGCGTGCTTGTGCTCAAGGGGACGGGCGTGCGCATCAATGCGATTACAGCGGGCCAGATTGATGTGGGCGTGGATCTGAAGGAGTGTGGCGTCAAGGAGATGGCGCAGGGCCAGTTTCCGCCCGCGAGTCTGCAGGCGGCTGAGGTGCAGAAGCGGACGATTGGGCTGGAGAGGGCGGGCAGGCCTGAGGAAGTGGGTAGGGCAGTCGGGTTCCTGGCAAGCGGGTTTAGCAGCTATATTACTGGGGCTGAGTTGAGGGTCGATGGGGGCGCGGGCGTCATGAATCCTATTACGGTGCCTGTGTAGAGTACGGGATTACAGTACCATGCATCAGCTGTTTACGCACCCTAATGCTGCAATACAACCGGTGCACCCTTCTCCCAGTTCTCAATGCTTTCTCGAATATTGACCCAGTACCGCAACTTAACCGCCTCGCTCTTGGCCGCATCCAAGTCATCCTGCTTGAACGCCGAGTCGAGTATCTCGGTACTCTGCGCTATCCGCTCTTCATTCCGCTCCCTCATCTCCTCAAGATCCTCTTCACGCTCCGCTTCCTCGATACTCTCGCGCGCCTCCAGCACCTCCATCAACAAGTCGGGATCCTCCACCTTGGCCGTCTCGTCGTCGGCGACCTGGATGCCCCGCAGCGAAAGCAGATATTGCGCCCGCAGCAGCGGATTCTGAAGCGTCTTGTACGCCTCGTTGATGCGCGCCGACGTTGCTTCGGCGCGCTTCTTGTTCGCCTGGGGATGCAGGTCGGGATGCGCGCGCGCCTGCAATTGGAGAAACTCGCGCTTCAAGGCGGAGAGGTCAATGGCAAAAGGTCCGTTTGGCGGGGGGCCGTCTGGCAGCGTCGAGGGGAAGAAGTCGTAGTGTGTTTGCGGGACTTGTGGCGACTGGTTTGTACTGGGTGTTTGTGTGCCAAACGGCTTTTCCACGGCATTTGCGCTGCTCGATGTCGACTGGAAGCGTCGAAGCGATGCTTGGGGTGCTATGCGGTGCGCGCAGAGGAGACATGGTGCGGTGCTTTGGCGCGTGCGGAACGGGGACGAGGCGGCAGATTCAGAGGCGAGAGATGCGCGCAATCGGCGCGTTGCACATGAGCGTAGGGAGCGCATTTTGGGCTGGCGTGTGTGTACAGGTATGTAGGTTTGGAGCGGGGGGTGTTGAAGCGTAGAAATATCAAAGTTGCGTCCGGATGCGAGAACCTCCGCGCCTCAAGTCCGATCGCCTACGTCATCCATCGCCATCACCTTGCGAACATTTGTGGCATGAGTGGAAATTCGCTCGAATTTATGTCTGGTGATCGTGACTATTACTCTAATTTGTTGATCGAAACAGTTACAAAGTGCAAAAACTTCTCGTGTATGCACTGATCAAAGTCGGCAAATGCAGTGTTGAACATTATTCATGGATACAGAAGAGTGTACATGTCTCGGGTAGAAGCATACTGATGATCCGAGGAACGCTTTCCCCGGAATGGTAGATTTTGTCATCTTTCTGCCTCTTCTCTGCCGTCGGCTTCATGCTTACACCCTACATCCGCGGACGCCTGAAACAATATCAATCAAGGTTGCCATAAGAAAGCTGGATACCATGCTGCAATCAATTGCTGTAATTTCGCTAGCATGCAACACTTCTTTTTGTGTTTCTCAAATAGGGTTCTATACTCTGCTCATTGACAACCGCAGGACGGCTAGCTTTTGTGGAATCAAACATTGATGATAAATGAGAATACTAAACTAAATAACACACAAAAATGCGAGGCTAAAACAGCATCTTACGAAGATAGGTAGCCACTGCTCTCCTGGTTGATGCATGTATAATGACATGTTATACACATTTCCATTTCGTTCTATGAAAAATACTCAGGAGTACCTGTCTGGTTATTTCACTCAAAGATAGCTACGCACAGCCAGAGCTTACAGACTACTGTCTTCCCAAGCTGCAAAAGACAGCATTTCACCGCAATCCAGCGCAGTCATCCACGTAGAACATAAATGGGCAAAAAGAAACATGGTTGAACTGTGTGCACAGCGATTCATGGAGCAAAAAGGGGTCTTACCGCGACTCGAACGCGGGGCCTCTCGCAAGCAATGCTCGGGTTTACCCTAAGCGAGAATCATACCACTAGACCATAAGACCATTATGCTAAAGTAGCTTCAGATAAGAGGACGGGGACTTAACTGCAATATATTCGTGATTGCGGTGCAGAATTGATGAGGGAAAGGCCAGCTTCGGCGCACTGTCCAAGTGAACCATGACAGCTACACCGCGGAGGTTTGTGGTGGTGGTGGGGTAGATTGAATCGCTCACCCAGCACTCTGCCCCAGGGTAAAGCCATGCAGTTGTAGTTTTGCAAACTAGCACTAGAGTCTCGGGTAGTGGAGGGGACGTCTGTTATATATTACACGTATGCACATGCATGCGTCGGGTCACTTGGACTTGTTTGCCACAGCCGGGCCGCTCCCGATTCCTACGTACGTCAGATGCGCCATGGCGAGGGCCGTGCCTCGATGCTCGACATGATGATGAAAGACGACTGACGACAACTTCTGCCCCATTCTGCAGGCTTCCACTACTCAATGGGCTGGGGGCTTCAGATGGCGATTGCTACATGCCCACCTCCACCCTCGACTAGCTGATACAGAGCCGTTGCAAGGCACAATGGTGCGTCTTTTGGTCCCCGAAGGTAGGTATCTCGAGCTCGCAAGCGGCGCAATAGGTAGCTGGCTGACTGGAGGCTTATATAGGCGAGGGACAACTTGCGCTCACGCGAAAGCGCCCCTGGTCACTGCCTGCACAGGCGGATCTTGTCGCATCGCCATTCAGGAGCTCTCTCGCGGCTGTGGGCTTCACTGGCTTTCTTGCACTGTGCGGCCGCTCCAGTCCCGGCACGTTCATCAGGACTGTCGCCATATTCAGCGTCGCGGATCTGTCAGTGACGGCGGCGGGGTTGTATTCGCGGCGCGAGCTGAACAGGGGCGTGTTCAAGATGGAGAATATTAAGCCAAAGCCTGGGAAGCTGTGGGAGCGGACCAACTATACCTCCCCCGAAGACCGTACAATGATTGGAGGGGCCATAGGTATGTTGATGGCCTTGAACCCCCGCGCTTTACCAGGAGCCTACGGAGTCTCGCGATTCATTGGAGCAGCGACTCTTGGATGTGCGTTTGGCTCCAAGATTGGTCAACTTGTTTTCGTTCGCGTGTCTGAGCCACTTCTCACTCTTCTCCATGCAAACGACAGCGTTTTGCGGATGCAGGCATACGAGAAGTTGCAGCACGACAGCGAAGCGAGAGACTCGCTCTCCATGGCTGGCAAACTAGCGCTCAAGTACTATACATCTCCATCCTTGGGGTTTTTGCGGTATCAACTTGCTCTCATCAGGGGAACAGGTGACATCTTTGATGAGCCCCAGCAGACCAAGTCATCGACCCAGTCCCCTCACGGCCATGAGTCGCGGTCGTCGCTGCAAGCAGAGGCAAACAAATACACTGTCGTCCAAGTAGAATTCAAACAAAGTGAGCTGGCAGGACCAGACATCGAGGCAGGCTATCGCGCATACAAGGACAGTCTCGATTCGCGAGACGAGGGCAGCATACGAGACTGGCTGGAGCGCCTCCAGGATCTCAAGAAGAGAGTAGGTATCGAGATACAGTTTGTGTGGAAGCACCTGGCGCAAAGAGAGCATGAATTCTACCTTCACGTCAAAGAAGACTGGGTAAAAGACGCTACTCGTCGCGAGCTCCAACTCCTCAACAACATGGCTGCAGATCTGGTGACGCGGTACGCGATACTGGAATACCACGAAAAAGATGCTCAGAAGCGACTCGAGCAAATGAAGCAAACGGATCCTCTCTCGCCAGCTCCCATCACAGCGTACGAAACACCACAGCATCCCACCGTGGTTGCGCAGGACGACTACAAAGGCCTGCAGATTGTTACCGAGCAGGTGCGAACTAATTTTTCAAGGCAAAAGGAGCTCTTGGCCCATCTCCAACAGAACAACTATTATTTCATGGCGTCGCATCCCGACGAGGGAACACCTCGTTCTGAGCACAGCAAGCAGCTTCAGCGGAACTCGAGCGATATGTATAAGAATGTTGTGGCTACTGGGCGGTTGCTTGAGTGGCTCGAGGAGCAAGAGCGTGAGGCTGATGAGCAGGTGAAGAGATAGGTTTGGTTGAGCACCGACGTATATGATAGCAGACTTGTCTTGTATCGACACGTTTTATGGTGTGTGGAGAGCCGTCCTTGCCAGCCCTCGCACCAAATGATGATGCTGCTGCTGCTGCTGAAAGGCTCAAAAAAGCGTTAAGTAACAATTCAACCTGAATTTATTCACACTATCGAATACCCTATACCGGCGCGTCCTTGTCCTGCACAACCCCAAACGTCGCGCCGCCCTCTTGCAAAAACCTCTTTTCCTCTTCTGTACTCTCTCTGCCCAACGCAGCATTGCGATGCGGGTACCTACCGAATTTCTCCAGAACATCCCTGTGTTGCTTGGCCGCCTTGTTGTATCCCCCGAGAAGCATCTTTGTCCCATTGTATCCCTCCAGCTGCTGCACTTCGCCCTCCAATTCGGCGATTATAGCATCCGTGAAATCGTGATTGGCTATGTCCTCCGAGTGCTGGAACGGCATGTAGAACCACGTTCGGTGTGGCGAGGAGAGGCGGAACACCGGGTGGAGATCTGGTCGGGAAATGGGCGACGACGAAGGGGACAACAGAGCGCGCACAAGGCTCAGCGCCATGCGATCGTAATGCTCGTATACGAGTTTCAAGCCGTCGTTTGTGCGATACAGGTTCCTGGGTATCTGGTCGAGCAGCAGCGTCATGCTGAGCGCTGTCCAAGCCGCCTCCTCGCTGCTCTTGTCGCCATTGTGCTTCTCGGTGATGCGCTGCAGCTCGTCGAGGAAAGGCTGGGCGGTTGCATCTGGGAATTCGCGCGGCCCAATGGCTTCAATGGCGTGCGCAAACGCGGCGCGGCAGTGCGAGTCAAACGCGGCGCGCTCAGAGGGCGTCTGCATGAACCAGCGCTTTGTGATGCTCATGTCGAATTCTTGGCCGCTCGTGTCGACGCCGGCGAACCATGTCTCCACCAGGCCATCGTAGAGGGCGCGGTTGAAGATTTTGGGGTCGAGTTTGAAGCTGGACGTCGACATTGTGTGCTGCAAAGCTGTTGTCGCGCGGTGATTGAATGGCTGGAGGTTTGACGGGCGAAAGCTCGAGAGAAGCAGGCTGGATGTTAGGGAGCGCAGAGGCGTGCGAGCTGTGAAGCGGGTGAGCATTTTCTGGGTGGTTAGCTGTAAGATCAAAAGCGGCCATCTATAATTTTGCAGAGATCGAGCCGTGCCGGCCGCACGCTGGTCTTGGCCATTGTTGCTTGCGCTGGTGCTGGTGGAGATGATTTCGCTTTCGGTGTCTTCGGAGGCCGATAAACTGGAGTTGCTGACTAAAAGACGGCGTGAATTGCGACCAAGAAGTGCTGTGATGAACGAGGTTTGATTCTCTCAGGTTCCAGGCTTCCAAGAGTACGTAAATCTCATCGTCCACCTACGGATGACTTGTTGTTGTCCCGACACCATCCCGGAGTGCTCGTGGGGCAATCGTGTTACTTACTTAAGTAAATAGGAGGAGGCCCGAAACCTATCGACGGGCATCATGCACGCGCGGTTGATGTGACAACGCAGACATGGCCCCATAGCGACGGCGTAGGCCGGATGGCCAGGAGTTGGAGTAAAGATGGCGAAAGAGAGACAGCTGCCGTTTCGCTCTGTTACTCCACATTCCCCTCATCCATGCGCCTGCGCCATGCACCGGGTTCATCTCCCCGATCATGCGGGGAAAGCCTGCATCGTCTATGTATATCAAACACCATACATCGTAAAGTTGCGCGATAGTTTCCAGAAATAACCACAAGGAGAATATTCACGCAGAGACATCGCCATAATACAGCATTGTCG
Source organism: Exserohilum turcica Et28A (assembly GCF_000359705.1). NCBI lineage: Eukaryota > Fungi > Ascomycota > Dothideomycetes > Pleosporales > Pleosporaceae > Exserohilum > Exserohilum turcicum. The sequence goes on along the minus strand of NW_007359959.1, from coordinate 182,898 downwards.
CTGCGCTTCATGTCATTCTCTCCAACACACCTCTCAGCCGTCCCAGCCCCACATGTACACCCTTGTCCTCGTATTCTTGCTCCTTGCGTCCTTCGTCCTCTACACACGGTATAAGAATAAACCACCGCCCGGCACAAAAGCTGCCCCTGGCCCCGCTGGCCTCCCAATCCTCGGAAATGCCCATCAACTCGGCCAGCAGCCCCACCAGCAAGTCACGGCATGGGCTCGTGAGTTTGGCGAGGTCTACAGGATCCGCCTGGGCTGGAACGACTGGTACATGATATGCTCGCCCGATGCGTGCAAGGAGATTCTCGACAAGCAGTCTGCGTACACCAGTTCGCGGCCGCCCGCCCCTGTTTCCCAGGATGCTTTGTCTGGGGGGAAGAGGTTCTTGTTTATGGAATATGGTCCCGAGTGGCGGAAGTTGAGGAGCATCAGCCACAAGCTGCTGACACCGGCCGTCAGCGCTACCTTTAAACCGAGCCAAGAATTCGAGGCCAAAATGCTGCTAGAGGAGATTCTGAACGGGGCAGACGTGAGCAAAGGAAATGGGGTTAGTTACAAGGCGATCAAAAGGTACACGGTCAGTGTTATCATGACCAGTACCTATGGGCGGCGCATACCAGAGTGGGTGAGTGCACATCTGAAACGACATGTCACACTTCAGCTGAGGCAAGCAGGGTTGCAACGAAGTGCATCAGATCTACAGCATCATGGAAGACTTTTCCAACGTAGCAAAGCCAGGCACATACCTTGCTGACACACTTCCCTTCCTTGGAAACCTTCCCCCGAGCCTGCAGTGGTGGCGTAAAGACGTCAAGCCATACTTTGAGAAGCAAGCTAGCCTCTGGATGTCTTTTTGGAGCACACTCAAGACCCAAATGGAAACCAAGAAAGCGCCCGAGTGCTTTGTCAAGCAGTTCATCGAGAGTGACTACGAGAAGCAGGGTATCAGCGAACTGCAGGCTGCGTTCCTCGCGGGCAGTATGATTGAGGCTGGAAGTGAAACAACATCTGCAGCACTCAACACAGCGATCCTTTACCTTTGTGCAAACCCTCATGCTAGGCAACGAGCCTTTGAAGAAATCCAGAGGGTGACCGGGTCCTCTCGATCCCCAACGTTCGATGACGAGCCCATGCTGCCATATATTCGCGCCATTGTCAAGGAAACACTGCGCCTACGTCCCGTCACCAATATCGGCACACCGCACTACACCACGGCGCCCGTAATATACAAGGGCATACACATTCCAGCCAACTCGGTCGTCTGTCTCCAGCAGTACCCCATTCACTATGATCCAAGTATTTTTGACCAACCCGAGCGCTTCCACCCAGAGAGATACCTCAACCATCTCCACGGATCAGGACACTACGCTGCTGGCCCTGCAGCTAGCCGCGACCACTGGGCTTTTGGTGCAGGCCGTAGAATCTGCTCTGGCATGCACCTGGCAGAGAATAGCATGTTCATTGTGCTTGCAAAGTTGCTGTGGGCTTTTGACATTCTGCCACCAATCGATAACACAGGTAAGGAGATTGAGGTGGATACCAGCGATGCGGCTTTTAAAGCGACGGGCAGTAGCACAATGGCAAGGCCTTATGCTGTGAGATGGAGGGTAAAGTCTGAAGCGGTCAAAGATACAATTTTAAAAGAAGCGGCTGAGGCGAGAAGGGATGGCTATGTGCTTAGAGGGGTACGTGTAGGTGAGGAGGGTGTTGAGGTTTGAGGTTTGACGCTTCCCTGACATGGTTTTACTGCTTTCACTCAGATGAATGCCTTGCGTCACTATTTGCCCTGCTTCCGCGTTTGCAGTCTCCACTTTACTGGATGCGCCCGCCTCTTTCCACCTAAAATCCATGCCAGCATTCCGTTCTTCGTTGCAACTCCTGCATTTACTCAAACACAATAGTGTGCAAGATAACCTCACATCCAGCTGACACCTCGTCACCGTTTACCAGCACGATGGCGTCTACAGTGAGCCCATCCAGCCTGCGATCACGCGAAAACGATAACACGCACCACCAGCCTCCAGATGGCGATTCTCACCATGGCTCTGTACGTCCACTTCACCGCCGTGCCTTGGAAACGATGCCACATGACGTGCATATCCCTCTGCCTCTCTCGTCCATACAGTACTCCAAAGACGAACCGAATCGAATGTTAAACGCGGATGGCACGACCAGTCTCTATCTGCAAGACTCAAATTCGAACCCGCTGGAAAAACCGCACTGCAGATATGGCAACGACCGCGAGGAAGGCTATGGAGACAATAATAACAGTACGCAACTGAGCGACGTTGACACTGCATTCCCAACCTTACACCAAGCTGAACAAGGCGATACCATTGAAGACGTCATGAACATACCCGGCACAAAGATCGTACCTGCACCCGTACAAGACTTCAATGCATTTTATCCCCGCGACGAACCGACGCCAGATGAGACCCGACAGCTGAGACGTCGGCGTGGAGTGATCGAGGCCGAAATACGAGAGCAGTTACTGGAACAAGTGGATGCGCACGCTATTACTGCAGCAGAGGGATTTACCAAAGAATTCACGCCTCAGGACGATGCGCGGGATACCAAAACGGAGTTTGATACGGCTGATGCTGTTGGTGCTTTTCAAGAGGTTCAACCACTTGTACTCGAAGAAACACAGACGACTTTACTTACACTCTATAGTCTTCTGAGCCATTCCACTGCGGCTCCTCCACGCCAATCTCACACTACTTGCGCCGAGCCTCGGAGCCGTCTCTCACAAGAATCACATGCACATCAGCCATCCAACCGATTCCCCACGCCTCACTCGACCTCACCGCAAACTTATCCTCAGACAAACCCAGCACACCACTGCGTCGGCACAACACGACTCCACCACCACCGCCACCGCTGTCCATGCGCCGCAAACCCGCCAAACCAGCAGACGAAGCCGAAGACACAGACGCAGCATACGAGGCGGAACTACATGAACTCGAGAAATACAGAGACCTGGATCTCGCGCCCCTCGAGCCCGTCATGCAGTGCGACAACATTGCAGGCGACCTGATTACACACGGCACGCCGGTGAAAGCGCGGGACGTGCAGATTTCAGTGAGGCGTGGTGAGTGTGGGTTTCTAGGATGCCGCTTTGGAGTGAACAGAATAGGAAGGGGGTAAGTATGCGCCGAATACGAATTAATCTTTACCTTGCGAAGCGGTGCTGCAAAAAAAAGAGGAAAAGAGGAAAAGAGTAGGTAGTGTGTATGAGATTCAGAAAGTAAGGAAGACTGTGAAAAGAAGAGTGGAGGGGCAGAGAACCCGAATGAAAAGGGGGTGGTGCCAGTACTCACTGCGTAAGTAATGCTCATTCATGAAACTAAATCAATTACTCACAATCAAATCCAAATACGTATCAAACATAGCACTATGAATGAGTCTTTTTTTTCAAAGAAAAAAGAGCAGGAGGAACAGTAAGATTAAACGACTCCAGAACGACCTCTATATTCATCGAGCCGAACCACACTATTGTTACTCTGCTGGACGTCCTTAGTATATAACATAATAATGCTTGTTCCTTTAGTGATGTTGATATCTTTCTCCCCCCCCCATTGCTTGTCGCTCGCGCTTTTGAATTGGTACAAGGAAATAACAATCAATAACAGACAATAAAAGGACAGATGCGTTCTAGCAAAGCGCCAACCCAATGCTGTGTTTTGAGCTTCGTCTGTGTGTGCGACGAAGATGACGACGGCAACAACGATACTAGCGCCGTCATCAGAGTATCCCCCTTTCTCTTCTCACTACTACTCCTCGCCAACCCATATTCATGCAAGACTGATTCGAGCATCCAAAGTCTATCATTTCATCTCCATCTCCTCCCCCACAGATCTTGCAACAAAGTATGCGCACGAACGTGTGGAGAAGGAGACACGAACCGTCACGCAAGGAGACTTTCCTTGACATCATCGCCCATTGGAATCAGTGTTGTGCTGCTCGTGCGCATCCTCTCTCGATCTTCTGCGTCTCGCTCTTGCATTTCGTTGTCGTCATCATCGTCGTCATCATCATCGTTGCTGTGCGCCTCGTAGTCTGTCAAGTCGTCGCTCATGATGTGCAGTATCTGGCTAAAGGTGCGGCTCTTCCAGCGGCCCATGCCTTCCATGAGGTCTGCACAATGCAGTAGCGTGCGCCGCGCAGCTAAATATCCCGCATCGAGCGTGATGCCTGTGATGCTGAATAGACCGCCGTGACGGATAAACTTGACTACTTGCGTTGTATCTGAGAAGCCAACAGGGGACTGCGGGGTGTCGATGAAGCCGAGTTGGCCAACAGAAAGCCAGTCTATGAATTCGAGGAGCTCAATACATGCGTCGTTTGACGAGCCATTGGTGTTGGGAGGTATGGAGTGGGGCGGGACGGTGAAAATATACAGGCCGAGAACGAGAGCGGCGTGGAAGAGGGCAACGACGCTGTGTGGATTGACAATGTCGCTGACTTTGCGGTCAAAGAGGAGTTTGTAAATATGGGCAGCATGCAAGACGCTTCGCCGCGCGCTGGGCGTTACGCTCCATGCGGCAATGTCTTCAAGGGCGTTGACGGCTGAATCGGGACCTGAGCGACCGGCTGCGAGCTCAAAGTAACGGATGTTGGCGCCGAGAAGCATGCACGAAGAGTGCCAGAGAACGGCCGAGTTGAGGTCTGCGGTGCGGACAGCGTCGATTGAAGAGCTGGAGAGGTTTACTAGTAAGGGGAGGATATCACGACTTCGTGCGTCTTCGGCGTAGACACGCCAGGGCTCTAGTTGCTTCTGATTCCCTGTCGCGGGGGCTAAGCGGTCGTTGCTCTCTTGGATGCGTAGTAGAAGAAGTGTTAGCAGGGATCGAAAACTGTTCATGTCTAGTTTCAGCCCAGGCGTTGGATGAAAAGATGGCGTTATTTTTTGCGAGTGAATTCTTGCTCCTCTTTGGACAAGGTTGAACCATCTTGCGCCGCTATTCGCATGGTATAATGCGTAATCACACGGAGGTAACATATGAACGGTGTCGGGACGGATCAAGGGAGGCGTTGAGAGGTATCCTGCCCAGTAACAGTCGACTTCTACGAGACCGAATATGATTCGTTTGCAGCACTCAACCTTTGTCCATGCTCTCCACTTGGCGTCGATATCGATGATTTCGTCCAAAAGGGGCTCCAGCTTGGCGCCTTCATTCACAGAAAAAAGGCCTTGACTTTGCGCATACTGTGCTTGTTAGTCACATGGAGATTGTGGATGCGCCAGTGGTTACATACACCCATGAGGTCTGCGTACATCTTCTCGGCTTGCGCAACGCGACTCTTTCGCTGAAGTGTATTAGCACACGGTCACATGAACCTTTTGGCGTACTCACTCCGTTGATAGAGGCTAGGTTGAGAGCCATCAAGCCGGTCGCAATAATGCGCACTTGCTTATGTGGTGGGTGATTTGTCGTTGTCAATGATTGCAACTCTGCTATGGCGAGTTGCAGAACAGCCTGTGTTCCTTTCTTAGCAGGTGTTGATGCTTGTTCTTTGGTCGTCTTACCGGGACGGTCCGTGTAACGAACTTGGCGGCGCCCGCTGTTCCTAGAATACTAAGGCCAATCAAACACATGCACAGCAATAATGGCCGAGATGCGTTCTTGGCGGAGAAGGTTGGTATGTGAATGATGGGAAGGGTGGGGTGAAAGTAGTAGAGATACATCTCCAAAGCAATGTCGAGAATCTCGGCTGGCGGGAACTGGAAGCCTTCGGCGCTTGGGCTTGCAGCAGCATCGCCGCTTGAGGATGCCGTGTCGCCAAATGATTCTGACCGCGGGGGATTCGCTGTTGGTGCATTGTTCAGTGCGCTCTGTAGCCTGCCCCTGCACTCCTCATCCATACCCCATCGTGAAGTCTTGCGTTCTCTTTCACTGAGCGGCGTTTCAGCGGTCCCAGAATCCGTCTCGGAGAGGATGTTTGTGCAATCGCACGCGATAAGGCCCTGCCAGAGATCGGGCATCAAACGCGAAGACTTGCGAACTCGAGATGGCCAGCAACTCTGCACTCTTTGGAACCGCTCCCTTGGTACTCTGCTTGCAATGGATACGCTACTGCCGGACGGGCTAGCCTGGTTTTCCTGCAGTGCCCGAAATGTCTCGGGGTCAAAGAAGCCATCGACGCCCATGTTGTGCTGGCCATGCGACGTGGGCATGTCGTTTTCCAGCGGAAAGAGCCATGTCTGCAATGCGTCGGCCGGCGTCCGGTTGGGGACAGGGTTGTTGCTCTGCACAAGTTCAAAAGCCCACTGGTCCAAGCTCGAAACGTGTGCCGCAGGAGAAAATGAGAGGACTTCCATGGCCGGATCAATTGGCGGGCCCATGCCGTCATGCTGGTTGCGATTTTGCGCGGGAGCCGTTTCTGCGCGGGCAATGAGCATGGGCGAGGGGGAGCGCCATGGAGTGTCGGTTCCAGGTTCGAGATGCTGGGCGGCATTGATTAGCGCTTCAATGCGGTCTTCGCCGGGTGAGGCCGGATGCAAGCGCGACGACGGCTGACGGCCATGGGCAGTCGAGGGCAGGTGGGCGCTGTAGCGATGGTTGACGTTGATCTGGGGCATTGGGGGCTCTGTCCTGGTGGCCATGGAGGAAAAGCTGGCGTCTTCGCGCATCAAGGGTGTGGGCATCTGAGTCGGACCGCTTCCGGAGCGTGAGGCGGCTGATCGCGACGCCTGGCCATCGTCCAAGGAGTTGTGGCGCAGAGGCTGCTGCTGCTGTTGCTGTTGCTGCTGTTGCTGCTGGGCAGAGGCATTTTGCTGCTGCTGCTGCTGCTGCTCACTGTTCTTCATCCGGTTCATGGCATTCTGGGCATGGCCTTTGCAGTGCCGGAACAGGACGTCGCTGATTGGAGGTTGGATGGGGCTTCTTTGCTTTTTCGTCCTGCTGGAGTTCTCACCTGCGCGAAAAGTGCTTCTTGCATGTCGGGCACTCGTAGGGGCGCTCCCGCGTGTCTGGCAGCAGAGGTCAGCTGGCTGGCTATACACACACACGGATGCGGTCGTGGCCACGGGCTGGGGGCATACGTACGGGACCGCTCATGCCGCTTCACGTGCTCGACTGCAGGGCGCGTCAGTAGAGGATGCAGCGGGGCGCGGGCAGCGTCAACATACGCTTGGTGAAGGTGCGGTCGCACATGCTACATTGCTTCAGGGCCATGTTCTCCTGGCCGTCGTCGTCGTCGTGGCGTCGCGAAGGTTGCAGGCCAGGCGAGTGATCGGAGGACCCTTCGACCACCGGCGTCGGCGGGTGCTGGCTAGCCTGCCAAGCCCTGGCCGACTGCGGGGGAAATCATCCCGCCATGACTCGGCCTGCGCATTATAGCCTCATGTCGCCTTCATCTACCACGCACACACGCACACATATACACCCGCAATACGCCCTCCTAATTGCGCCGCTCCCACCTGCCTGCCGCCCGCCGTCGCAGCGACGCGGTCCCGCGCCCATATGACGCGCCCCTGCTGCCGCTGACACAGCCCACGGGATGAGCTCATCACTCGTGGCTACCCATCGCCCTACACTACATCCGCCGAAGGATTGCATCCGCTGCCTAATCTCGCCCCAAGGATTCTGTCCTACCAGCTACCTCGCCCTAACCCCCAGATCGCCTGCCGGGTGGGACTTGGAGGCGTGCACCAGTGGGGCCGCCCTGCACTGTTGGCCATATTGCCTTCAACGAGCCTCTTGCTCTTATTGTCCGCCTCATCCGCCTCGTTCACGCGCCAGGAGTGGCTTGCTCCGCTACTATCCATCCATCCACTGCTGCTTCCGCCCGCGGTTAGCCACATGGCACATCCGTACATTACCCGTTACGGCATCGGTGGCCGGAAAATTACGCCTCAAGCACATGTGCACGCTATTCCACGACCTGCGTTTGTGCCCGAAACCCAACACAAACCTACCTACCTAGACTCGGCCATGGACAACCGCGGCCGGCTGCGACTCCAATATACACCACACGTTCAAGCTGTCGACATGTCACCTGAGGAAAGGGCTTGGCAATTGCATGTTATGCCACAACTGCCTTTGTCCAATGCTAGCCACACATCCAATCAGAAGAGCACGCCTCAGGGAACATGACGTCCAGCACAACTAAGATTTGTTCGCTTTGCTACCTACTTTTGAGCAGGTGTACCGACATCAGCCTATCTTACCCAGGCAATTTCATGATTACTATGCAGAGATCTGCTGGGCTTCTGCCTTTGTGGTTTAACCGAACAGCCCCCAACCGGACAAGATCATCGCCCATCGACCCTAGGAACAAAGCCAAGACAATATCGGTTTTTCGACATATAATACTATGTCACGGTAACTTAGCTAAAGGTCGCTCAACAGCGTCAGTGCACTCTAGTCTTGTATGGATCTGTCACACCATGAGCCAGTCCGTGTGTTGTGAGGGTAGGGCCTGGCCAAGCAACTGGATTCAGGCAGCCCAACGAGATCGGCCTAACCTAGGACGTGATTCCCAGTTCGTCTCTTTGCCCGACATGATTCACAGTCGGTACTCCTTGACCGACATGGGCCCTTGAGTACAGAACCTGATATTTCTCCGATGAACCATTGCGCGGGAGCAGCCTGCAACGACATGTCATTACCAGTCCCCATTTGGGTTTGAGATTGAATTCATATTTTAGAATCAATCAACACTCCTGCTGCTATCATGGCCGGGAACCGGATCCGCTCTATCCTTGGGTAAATGCAATGAATAGGCGTATTGGTACAGCCTCGCCAAAGGCATTCGCATCATCATGACATCTTGAGATTCTCAGCAACACCAACCTGAGCGATCTCGAGTAAGCACACGATCAACGGCACCATTCTGGTTCCGCTGATCCTCCCGCATGATTGACGAAGAAGAACATGGTTAAAAGACATTTTGTGAGAATATAGTAGACTCGCAGTCATGTCTCTCCGGGCCTCCTTCCCGCAACTCTTGTCTCTCCGCCTACCCCGCAAAGTTCCCCTTGTACCCAGCACCACTTGCAAGAAATGTCTCCGGCAAAAAGACAAATATGCAAAACTCACAATGTCGCACCCGTTTCTCGACGGCACCCTCGATCAGCGGCGCATCGGACCATCATGCAAAGCGCACGCGTTGGGAACTGCCAATAGTGGGGCCGTTACCAGTGGGGCTAGCGCGTCAGCAAGGGGGAGGAGAGGGGAGAGGGGGAAGAGGAGGTGGGGCCAGCGCATCGGGTTGTACACGTACACGCTGACACGAACGGCAAGGTTCATTGCTGAGAAGAGCCGAGCGGGCCAAATTCTATCCAACTGGCTGGAAAGGGGTGCAGCAGAAGGACAGAAGGAAAAAGAGACGTGTGGAAGACATGTGATGCCGTGTTTGGCCGAGGATCCAACCCCCGAAACGGGAGAAAGAGAGAGAGCTGTGGTGCGCAGAATGGAGAAGGGATTGACGTTGAGGCTATTCACAGTCTTCAAAATGCCTCCAAAAGGGCATCTCTATCCCGATCGATGTGACGACCTGGTCGTCTACGCAACAACGCCCTTTTCCCTCAGCTCCGTAATCTCCTTCTCGCCGTATCCCAGCACCTCCCTCAACACCTCATCCGTATGCTCACCGAGCAACGGCGGCGGCATCCGAATCTTGGGCTCCGCTCTTGAGTACTTGACGGGATGATTGACCAGCTTGACCTTGCCCAGCGCCTTGTGCTGCACTTCTTCAATCATGCCCCTCGCAAGCACGTGTTCGTGTTCCACGGTGGCCTTGATGTCGTTGACGGCCGCATACGGCATTCCCGACCCCTCAAAGATGTCCAGCCATTCTTTTGTCGTCTTTGTCGCCAGCACGGCTTGCACCATGGCGTCGAGCGTTTCGCGATGCTGCACGCGGAGAGCGTTGGTAACGAAGCGCGGGTCCGTCACCCACTCCGGATGCTCAAGCTTGTCGCACAGGATGCCGAAGAGACGGTCGTTGCAGCCACCTACGGTGATATTCGTATCTTTTGTTGCGTACGCGCGATACGGCACTACTGTAGCTGTGGCGCTGTTAACTCCCATCTAACTACCACCCACAGTCTGCAGGGAAAAAGTGTGAGTGCACGCGTATATAGAGAACTCACCATGAGCCGTCCCCCACCGGCCACTGTCCCCCTTGCCCGTCACCAAGGCACTACTCGCAATGTTGGCCAGCCCCGAAACCTGCACATCACTCAAACTCGCGTCAATCCACTGCCCCAGCCCTGTCTCCCGCCGCGAATACAGCGCCGCTTGGATCCCAATCGCCGTGTACATTCCCGTCATGATGTCCGTGACTGCAACTCCCACTTTGACCGGAGGTCCCTCCCGCTCTCCCGTAATGTGCATCAGCCCCATTTCCGCTTCTACCATGACATCGTAGCCTGCCCGGTCGCGGTACGGCCCTGTTTGTCCGTAACCTGTGACTGAGGCGTAGATCAGCGACGGATTGAGCTTTGAGAGCGTTGCATAGTCGAGTTTGTATTTTGCGAGTGAGCCTGGTAGGTAATTTTCAACCAACACGTCGCATTCACCGACGAGTTTGTGTAGAATTGCCGTTCCAGTGGGGTTGTTGAAGGCGAGGCCTACCGAGCGCTTGTTGCGGTTTACCTGGTCAAGGAGCGTTAGTCGAGGAGAACATGGACGTATAAAAGGTGGGACATCTTGGTTTGAGTAACCAAAGACTTACGGAGAGATAGTATGCGCTTTCGCCTGGGAATTGGCGTTCCACACCATCGGTATACGGCGCATTTGGTGGGCCCCAGGATCTGGTATCATCGCCTCGTGTGGGGTGCTCGATTTTAATGACATCCGCTCTACGAATCACCGTTAGTAGCCATGGATGGCTTCACGAACCCGACAGAAGGATTCGTCTTACCCAAGATCTCCGAGTATCTGTGTACAGTAAGGCTGTGATTTTGTTAGTCGGGACAGACCCTCTCTAACAGCAGTTCAAGATGGGGATATATCACATACCCCTGCGAGCACGCGCGTCATATCCAGCACTTTGATGCCCGCCAAAGGCAGCTTCTCGATCGCCGCTTTACCCCCCGCCTGACTCTGCTGCGATATCTCTCTCCTGCACACATCCCATCTTACAGCGGCTGCCCGACTACCAGTCCAATGTCGAGTGCCGGTACGCGGTATGAGCCTAGCCAGCGCCCGCGGAGTATACATGATTGTCTATATTAGCGAATCTCATGGTGAATCCGATACCAGGGCCATGTTTAAGGAGAAGAAGAAACCACAACAAACTTGGAAAAAAAAATCCCCATCCATACTGCGTGCCCCACATGGAGGAGGGCCTTTGTGGGGTCCCGCGGTATTGTAGGGGAAGACAGAGATGGGACGCGGCAAAACGTGAATGCACAGACGTCTACTAAGTATCACTTTTTTTTGTGGCACACTCCACCACCGAGGGTAATACGGAGGAGAAAAGAGAGAGAGAGAGAGATAAATTTCATGACATACTACTTTAGCTGGTACTAGTAGTTAGTGGGAAAAGAGAAACCTGCTACTACTACTACTACTGCTGCTATTGCCAAGACGAAGCGGGAATCCATTCATGTTTACTCCAAAAAGAAACAGCGACGGGATATACCATAATTCATACTAAAACAACGCTTAAAAACGAGATTTTTACTTTGAATATATCATGAATGAATCACGGAGCGTCGATACCATGTGTCCCGTTCGTCTTGGCGTGTCCACGCAAGTAGGGCTCTAGCTCATCCCGGTGCACACCGTCCGTATTACTCGTGTTTGCGCCGTGCGAGAAGCCGCCAAAGTAGTAGGGGGCCAGTCTCTGCTTCTCGGCGATCTTGTCGTCCTTGATGCGAGCGAGGAGCTCCTGTGCCCGCTTGTTTGCGGAGAATCGGTCCTGCGAGATTATGAGATACTGGTGTGTAGTGTGGAGAGCTGAGAATACTGACCGGAAGGTTGTCCCAGACTTTGTAGTCTGTGCCGTGTGTATCGATTGTGCCACAGCCCTTGCGAGCGTACTCGGTGAAGAGGAAGAGGCGGCTGGATTCAATCATAATGGTCAATTGGTCTGGAATTTGTTAGCGACTTGAGCCCGCTATCACCTTGTCGTCGTCTTACCAGTCAGAATCTTCTCAGGCTGACTCTCGTGGATCCGCATGCCATGCTGGTACCCTTCGTGGAATCCTCCATGAGGCGTATGGCTGCCCTCAAAGCTACCGCCACCAGGCTGGAAATCGTCGCTTCGGCCAAGACCCTTCCCGTAGATGCAAGCCAGGAATTCCGAGGCAGAGTTGCGGTGGAAGTATGGTAGTCGGAAGGTGTTTGTTGCAACGTCCCAACGTGGGCCAAACCACAAAAAGTCGCACAACGGTGTTAGTGGGTCGCGGGATTTGGCGGTGAGGACTGTGAAGATTGATGGGTCCGTATGGTCAATCGATGTGCTGTTCTGGGACGAAAACTTGGTCAGGTCGTATTTGTAGGGGGCGACGTTGCCATGCCATGCCACGAGATCGAAAGGGCTGTGGTCCTGCTGAATGGCTACGAGCTGGCCGTTCGTCTTGTTGACGATTTGCCAGCTCACATGCAATTCATCGTCGATGGCAGCCACTGGGTACAAAAAGTCACGAGGATTGGCCATTCCATGGCCACCAAGGGGTCCGAGATCTGGAAGCTCCCACATAGAGCCCCACACCTCAGTGATGTAGCCTCGTGCTACCTTTGTATCAGGGGCGAGGTTGAGGCAGAACCGGATTCCTCGCTGTATGACGCAAATCTCTCCTGGTTGCAGAAAAATCTTTCCCATCTCAGTCTTGATGTCGAGATTGCCCTGCTGCGCGCAGATCAAGAAGTCGCCGTCAGTGTTGCAGAATGCCCGTCGTTCCATGTTGGAGTTGATCATGTAGACATAGAGTGCAATGCCCTCTCTGATGTTGGGGTCGCCGCTGCCACACAGTGTGTGCAGGCCATCCGCAAAGTCGATCTTCTCGTCATCCTTGGGTAACGGAAATGGCCGCCACTCTGCTTGCTCGGGAAGCGTCTCAACCTTGGGGTTTATAGACAAGAAGCAGTTTGTGATATTTGACTTTGACTCGATTGGAACGTAGCCCTCTGCCGGAGATTAGTTGTGGCATCAGACAATGTATACAATACATACGGTGAGCAGCGGCCGGTCTACAGCGGTACATGTATGTGCTGAAGTTGTGTGCCCGGGGTGCTGCAAACGCCGAATAGGTGATGCCTTCAGTGTAAAGTCCAAATCGAACTTCTTGGGGGTTGTTCTGCGCAACAGGCAATGTGCCTGGAATGACCTCGGACTGGTGCCGGTTTCCCCATCCTGCCTGGTAGTCGTACGGATCATTGGCTCGCGTTGGCTTTAATCTCTGGAGATCCGTAAAGTGAAACGCCTTCTGTGGGTCGGTGACGAGCTTGCGTTCTTTGAAGTCTTGCATGATGTTGGATGTTAGCGTGTGTGCAATGTAGTGTGTACGGATAGCCAACCATGTCGAGAGCCTGTCCTTATATCAGGATATCCATGTCGGTGGATCGATCGCCCATCATCTGCCGCACCACCTGGTGTTCCGGCCTGTCCACAATGTGGTGGCGGGGCCCGACCAAGTCAACAGCGGGGTCAGCTCTTCGGTATCTGGAGTACCGGAGTCATGCCAGACCCACAATCGGTGAAGGGAGGCCTCCCTAACCGGGCTAGTGGGTCCCGTCAGATGAAGCTCCCTACACAGCGCCACAACATGGGCCGTCTTCTTCACTTGCGGGGTGCTTTGCTCACCTTGACCAAGAGGGAATTGTGGGATTAGTGCTGACTCAGAAGTATGCTCGAGGAATTACGACTAAGGTTCATGCATTTGGCTAATACTGCTTGACGACTAGTAAGGAAAATGGCTTGATTCATCTAGATGCAGCTAGCACTTCGTCAACCATGAGTCCGCACGAGCCCAGGTAGTTCTTGGCGTCACACAACGCGTTCAACTCCTCGTTGGAGATCTTCTCAGTGATCTCAGTCCGTGTTTGCAACGCCTCCAACAGACTGGTGTCGTTCTCGATACTCTCCTTGCATGCCTCGTAAACCACGTCATGCGCTTTTGAGCGACCCACATGTGGAGCAAGGCCCATCATGACAGCCTCAGCCACGATAAGGCCTCTTGTGGAATAGAGGTTTGTGAGCATTTGTTTAGGGTTCACAACCAAACCGGAAAGCGCAAAGTCAGCCTGGTTAAGTGCGCCCACAGCAATCACAAAACTTTCAGGGACAGCTACCCATTCGAGATGCCATGGGCCAGAGGCGCGCTCGAAGTCCGACACCATGCCATCAAGCACCAAGCCCGCGTTTGACCGCAGGATTTTAGAAGCTGCCAGTATCACTTCGCTTGATATGGGATTCCTTTTCTGTGGCATGGTCGATGATGCTCCTCGGTGTGGCACAAATGGCTCCGAAACCTCGGAAAGCTCATTTGACGACATGATGATAATGTCGAGAGCGAGCTTCCCTAGAGATCCACCAACAAGGGCAAGGTAATTTGTGATTTCGGCAACGCCGTCTCGTGCAACATGCCAGGTGATGGGAGGATCCGTCAGTCCAAGGTCCTTTGCCATTTCTTTTCGAACACGGATGCCGTCGTCGCCCGAGCCCAGGGAAGCCAAGGATCCTGCAGCACCTCCAAACTGAACCATCAACGCGCGATCCCTTAGCTGCTCCAGCCGCTCGAGGTGTCTCTGGAAGCCAGAGAGCCAAATGGCGCATTTGTGTCCGAAAGTGATGGGGAGAGCATGCTGCAGGTGGGTGCGGCCGGCCATGGGGGTATCCCGGTGCTTTTTAGAGAGGTGCTCAAGGTTTCTGATGACCGAACGAAGAGTGCGCTCAACAATCTGAAGGCCCTGCTTCATCTGCAACATGCTCGCCAGGTCCATGATATCCTGCGTCGTGGCTCCCCAATGCACATAACGTCCAGCCTCATCCCCACACGATGCAGACAGTTGGCGTACCAGTGGGAAGATGGGATAGCCCACGATTTCAGTCTCGCGACGCAGCCTGTCATAGTCCAACTGTGCTTCCCGGGCTTTGGATGTCACCACCTCTCCAATGTGAGACGGGATGACATTGCATTTTGACTGGGCCCTGGCCAAGGCGGTTTCTGCGTCGACGCACCGGTCGATGTATGCTTTGTCGTCAAACACCTTTCGGATCTCGTCGGTGCCAAAGAGAGTGCGGAAGATGGCCGAGTCAATTGCGCTGACGCTGCCAAGCAGTCGCCGTTGGGGTCGGAAGGGGGTCAGACGTGGTACTACACGCAGTGGGGCACGCCGAAGCAAGAACATGATGGGCAGTTTTGGAGCGGCGCAAACTCAAAGGGCCTCGAAGAGAGATAAACCCTTGAGCAAGAGCCGCTTCTGCAGACGCTACATGGCGGCTCCAGGCGGCGGGCGGTGGGAGGCGGTTGTGTGGGAGGCCGTCGTGTGGGACGCTGATGGTGCTGTGGCAGTGTGTCGTGTGGGGAAAGGCAGCGCCAGTGCCGGGGAGAGGAGGCGGGTCTTGGCTTCGGAGTGCCGAAAAGGGCTAGCGGGCGGAGCTGGGCACATGACCCCGCGTCACGCGTCAAGCTTGTTCCCTACCGCGTCATCTCCACCACCACCACCACCACCACCACGCCACCACCATCACGAGTGCCAAGGTCATCGCCATTATCAATTGCCGGTCTTCATTTTCCGCTATGACTCTCGAACAAACAACGAGGCTACGCCTAATCCAGTGCTGGCACACATGCTTACTATGCCAAGCTCCTTATCCTGGCGTCGCAGCTCTCCGAACAGCGTCGCAGTCTGGCGAGCCCCAGTGGCCCCAGTAGGGTGTCCAAGCGCTATGGCACCGCCATTGGGATTTACTCTATCTTCGTCCAGTCCAAGTTTCCGGATGCAAGCAATCGTCTGGCTCGCAAACGCCTCGTTCAGCTCAATCACGTCAATATCCTTGAGCTCTACGCCCGTCCACTTGAGCAATGCAGGTATGGCGAAGACTGGGCTGATGCCCATTTCATCTGGCGCGCAGCCTTTGACTTGCGTGCCTACAAAGCGGCCCAATGGCTGAAGCCCACGTTCTTCTGCCCATAAACGTCGCGCGAGTATGGTAGAAGATGCGCCGTCGGAAATTTGAGAGCTGCACCGTCAGCCTTGTGTCAGTGATCCAGAAGGGCAGCTTACGAGTTTCCAGCAGTGCTTTTTCCATTCTCACCAAACACAGGCTTCAGCCCGGACACTTTCTCAAAAGTCAGTCCGTGGCGAATACCGTCGTCCTTGGTGACTTCAAACTCTGCCGGCTGTCCAGTCGCCTCATCGATCCTCTGAACCTTTACAGAAACAGTCTCCCAATCGAAGCGACCTTCCTTCTGCGCGCGACTGGCGCGACCGTGACTTCGTACAGCGTATTCGTCTTGCGACTTTCGATCGACATTGTATCTTTCTGCCACATTTTCCGACGTAATGCCCATGGGCATAAGGCAATCGTGGGCATCCTTGACGTTTGATCCCAAGAGAGTGGGCGAAACGTCTGTCGGGATGCCCCGCGAGCTGTAATTCCTCGACATGCTTTCCACACCGCCAGCAAGCCCCACATCTATCTGGCCCACCATGATGGAGTGTGCTATGTGGGTTATTGCTTGCAAGCTGCTCGAGCACCGGCGATTGACCGTGTGGAACGTCGTCGAGTTCGGGAAGCCAGCATGATTGAGTGCCATGCGCCCCGTCTTTGCGAAACCCAGTTCAGCAAGAACATTTCCTATCATGACGTCGTTTACATCGCTCTTTTCTATGCCTGCCCGTTGTACAGCGGCCTTCATTACCTGTTGTTGCTTAGTTATCTCCCGAGGTACATTAGTGATAGAACTCACTGGCATTAGAATATCCTCGGGATGCGCATCTTTGTATCCACCCTTGAAGCTCCGATTGATTGGTGATCTGACGGCAGAAAGCAAGACGACATCATTTGGGCTCTTTTGAAGAATGCTCCGCGCAGCTTTTGTGAAAGTCGCCATCTTTGCAAGTGCCTCCAGATTGTCGCAGATTTACCACGACCAAAAAGGCGCACTATGTAGTGCATGCTCCAACCATAGTGCCGGGATCACCGGTTATTGCCGCGGTGCCAGCTGTGGCGGAGTGACTGTCCGTGTGGGGCGACGCCAGACCGACCCCTCCATGGCGGCTTAAGTATGCAGTGCGACGCTGATGCATAGCGCAGCAGGCCGGCACCAAGACACAACAGCCCACTCGCAAAATCCTTTCACGCACACTGACACAAACGCGCCGTTATACGATGGCTGTCCCGAACAAGTACCAGGATGGCCGCGTCGACTCGTCTCTCAGGGGAGTGTACAGAGCCTCGCCTATCAAGCTCATGATCTACGGAAATGGTAAGCGTGTTTTTGCTACATGCTTAATACAACCAACTAATTCTCTACCAGGAACAAGTAATCAGCTATTAGACGTCATTGAAGAGCTCGGTGCGACCAAGGCTTTCATCATCACGGGCCGATCGCTCTACGAGAAGACACCGGTGATCAAGAACATCGAGAAGACTCTTGGATCTGCTCATGGCGGAACATTTAGCAAGATCAGACAGCATTCGTATGTATACTGCCATTCGTGTTTGCCTTAGACACCAACACCATGCAGGCCAATTGAAGACATCAGAGAGGCCACCTCCCTGATGGCAAAGTCAGGATGCGATATCCTTGTATCGATAGGAGGCGGATCGCCTATCGATGCAGCCAAAACGATTGCGTACAGCATTCACGAGGAGACAGGAAAATGGATACCCAACATCGCCGTTCCAACCACGCTCAGTGTGGCGGAGACGACACAAAACGCCGGATACACCAACGAAGAGAAGCACAAGATTGCGGTTAGAAACCCAGAACTTGTGCCAAAGGGTGAGAAGCGAACCAACCCAGGAAGCTTGAGCATGTTCTGACCGGCACCAGCGGTGGTTTATGATGGAGATCTTGCTTTGTATACACCTATGGACCTCTGGACTAGCACGGGAGTATGAAACATACCTGCCACTAGGAGTATGTTTAGTGACGCCGACTGACGTGACTTCAGATGCGCTCGCTAGATCACGCGGTAGAGCTGATGTACCACCCACCTGCGTCTGAAGTTCCCACAAAGCGCTTGGCTCTGGAAGCTGTCAAGGACCTTTTCACTTACCTTCCACAGTCGAAAGCCAACCCGAACGATGCCGAGGTTCGCACAAAGCTGTTCATTGCTTGCTATTCATCGCTTTTCCCCTTCCTCTATGCTGGCGGAGTTGGTCTCAGTCACAGAATCGGCCATGCCATAGGAGCCACATATTCTATTCCCCATGGTATGACTAGCTGCCTCAGCCTGGCAGCCACGATCCATTCCAAGGCCAGCGACCCAGAGGAAGCGAAGCAGATTGCCAGAATCATTCCATACATTGGCAAGCAGAGCACTGGTAGCGACGAAAAGGACTCACACATCGTTGCTGATGCCATTGCTGGCCTTGTTGAGGAGCTGGGACACAAGACTACGTTGACAGCTGTAGGTAGCTTCAACATGCTTGAGTGATCATTACTAACACCGTAGCAGTACAACGTCCCAAAAAGCGATGCCGAGATAGAAGCTATTGCGATGCGCGCACTGCTTTCCAAAGATCACAAGGAATTCGCTAGCTGTAGGTTATTCAATCAGCTCCCTTGATACTCAAAGACTGACACATGCTGCAGGTCAGGACATTGTGCGCAGTCTCTACTGATGTATTCGCCAAAGGCCGACCAAGGCTCATTTAGCATCGAGATAGTGTAGAGTAGCTATGACAACCCAATCAAAACCACATGCTGTGGCAATCATACTTGCACCGTGCAATCCAAGCAGCTTCCGGTGTGCGCTGGCATATGGAGCAGCCATGTCCCTGTCTCTTCAGTGAGCGGAAATGTTTTCCACGGCAGCGGCGGAAACCTTTTCCACCTCCGCGGTCCGACACGGATGCAGCCAATCATGTCACATGTTGCCCGCAACCTCCGCAGTCAACTCGGCTAAACTCTCTCCCACGTCCGATTGTGGAGACTTGCTTACCCGCCACCAGAGCTGGAGCGGCATTTGCATCGGTCTACCCCAAATGGCTAGTGACAGTGATGATGCATGCCCTCGTGCTACCTGTGTGGGGAGCGTCATCTCCGCACCAAACACCTGACCACCACAATTTCTTTCGAGTTTTTAACATTGACGACCCAAGACACCAAGGTCTCACGGCGGGGCTGTAGCGATCTCGTGCCTACATTCACAAAGTCCACTACATATCTCGAACGGGTTGCACAAAGTGAAGCAGACTCACTTGGACGTCAATTCGTGGCTCTCAGCAATCAAACTCTTTCACGATGCAAAGATCTCTCCTCTTTGCGGCGCGTCGCCGCGGCCCAGCCACGGGCATGCGCTTCTTCTCCGCCAGCGCATCACGACCAGCAATCAACAAGATAGTCTCCTCCGCCGAGGAAGCTATCAAAGACATGAAGTCTGACTCTACTCTACTGGTCGGCGGCTTCGGTTTCTCTGGGGTGCCAAACACCCTCATCAATGCTCTCCGCGACCGATCCGACCTCACAAACTTCACGGTTGTTAGCAACAACGCGGGTATGCCTGGCGTTGGACTGGGTCAGCTTCTGGAGACCAAGCAGATTGGCACCATGATTGCGAGTTACATTGGAGACAACAAGGTGTTTGAGCAAATGTACTTGAAGGGCCAATTGAGTCTGCAGTTGACTCCCCAGGGTACCATTGCTGAGAAATGCGCTGCGGGTGCTGCGGGTGTGCCAGCATTCTACACACCTGCTGCATACGGAACAATAGGTGTGTAGGCTGAACGTACAAGAGATCAAGATTTCTATGACTAACAGAATGCAGTGCAAACCGGTGAACTTCCCGTCCGCTACAACACTGACGGAACAATCGCCAAGATGGCACCCCCAAAGGAAACCCGCGAGTTCAATGGAAAGTCTTATGTTATGGAAGAGGCCATCTTTGGTGACTACGCCTTTGTCAAGGTTGCCAAGGCCGATCGTCTGGGCAACTGTCAGTTCCGTAAAGCACAAAACAACTTCAACGAAGCCATGGGCAAAAACGCAAAAATGACAATTGTCGAGGCAGATGAGATTGTCGAGGATGGCGAGATTGCGCCAGAGGATATCCACCTCCAGGGCATCTATGTCAAGAAGGTCATTAAGAGCACTGTAGGCAAGGAAATCGAGAGGAAGGTCTTCTGGAAGAGTCCGGAGGAGCAGAAGAAGGCGCTATTGGAAGGTGGTATGTTTCAGGTGGTGGTAGCAGATGAGGCCTTCAGTCACTAACCATGCAGCAGGATCGTCAGAAGCATCACAGAAGCGCGAGCGTATCATCAAGCGTGCGGCACAAGAACTCAAAGACGGCATGTATGTCAACCTTGGTATTGGAATGCCGCTTGCAGCACCCGCTTTCCTGCCCGAGGGTACCGAGATTATTCTCGAGTCGGAAAACGGCATTTTGGGTATGGGTCGGTACCCCAAGCCTGGAGAGGAGGTATGTTCACGAACATCCCACTGTGTGCAAGTTTGGAACTGACGTAATTACAGGACCCAGACCTGATCAATGCTGGTAAAGAAACCGTCACACTCATCAAGGGCGCATCAACATTTGGAAGCCACGAGTCATTTGGTATGATCCGTTCAGGACGGATAGACGTCGCAATGCTCGGCGCCATGCAAGTAAATCAATTTGGAGGTAAGTCTCCATTTCTTTCACCAAAGATGCAACCTAGATTCTAATTCCAACTTAGACTTGGCCAACTTCATGCTTCCTGGAAAGGTCAAGGGCATTGGCGGCGCCATGGACCTTGTCGCAAACCCCACTCAGACCAAGGTTGTCATTACAATGGAACACGTTGACAAGAAGGGCAACCCCAAGATCCTCAAGCAATGCACATTCCCCCTGACAGGGCAAAAGTGTGTCAGCACAATCATTACAGATCTGGCGGTCTTCGAGTGCGATCGCGTGGAAGGACTCACACTGACGGAGCACGCAAAGGGCGTTACAGTGGATGAAATCAGGAGCAAGACTGAGGCACCGTTCAAGGTCAGCGAGAACCTGAAGGAGATGAATGTATGATGCAATGTCGAAACAAAAAGCGTATGATGAGTTATCTTCAAGTTTATGCTATTTCAAATTTTACGATGTACAGTCGCCATTGCACTCCTAGTTTGAAATTATCCAATTCGTGTTCGTGACGGAACAACAAATTCCGTGCACCTGCTTGGTGATATTTAATCCACAAATTCCCACGACCCATTCTCACTCTTCTTCCCCTTATCTTCATGACCCTCGGGCAGTGTGCCCCCAACATGCAAATAAATGCTACTCCCATCGCGATCCCTACAACGCTCATCGCCCGCCGCCTCTTCCCACACCTGCACCGCTCTCTCCGCCATACTGCACTTTACACCCACCTGCCTTGCACTCTCAACGCCCAGGCCTAGATCCTTGATCATCATCTGCGTCTTGAAGCCAGGCTTATACCCACTGTTACTCGGAACCCAGTATTCCGTCTGCACATTGGGGATGGGCATTACATGGTCGCACATCCATGACTGCCCCGTGCTAGATCTTATGACGGCGTAGAGATCCTTTGGGTCGAGGCCGTGGCCTACGCCGAGGGCGAGGGCTTCGGCGGTGGCAAGCAGAATCGTGCCGGAGAGGTAGTTGTTTGCGATTTTCGCGGTGAGGCCCGCGCCCAGGCTCGATAGGTAGAAGCGTTTTGAGTCTGGGCCTAGCATGGAGAGTGTGTGGGAGAGACGGGTGGATAGGGGGCTTGCTGGCGAGGACGAGGAGGACGGTGCTGGGTGTCCGATTAATGTGGCGAGAGTGCCGGCTTGCGCGGCGGGGACGCCACCGGAGACAGGTGCATCAATATATGTACCTTTTTGTGCGGCTGCGAGTGCGGTCCCGATTTCCTTTGTGGTTTGCACGTCGATGGTGCTGCATTCGAGAAGTAATCTGTCGCTGTTGTTCCGCGCGGCAATGACGCCCGTCTCCTCGTCTAGATAGACTTTCCTTACATCTACCGCGGCTGGGACAATGGATAAGAGGGTAGCGGCGTTTTCGGCGGCTTCTCGTGCGCTCGAAACGATCTCTATGGGCCCGTAGGATGCGTATTCGGATTGGAAGCGCGTGCAGGCTGATATATTGATGTCATTTATGTAGAGGGTTGCGGATGGAGACATTTTGCAGCGGATATTGGAGGCCATTCCGTAGCCCATTGCTCCTAGGCCTGCATTTGCTTGTCAATTGGTGTTTTTTTTGGATTTGGTTGTGGAAATGTACATGCCGATGAATGCGTAGTTATCCTCCATCTTGTTGGACATATTGCTTCCTTGACACGCGACTCTCAGCTTTTGGTACTGTAATCACAGCAAATGTCGATTTGGAACTCTGAATTGCAATACTTTCGCCGTTTCCGCTGCCTGCCTACACACAAGCTTCCTGTTGAGCTGTACCCAACCCCCGCATCCAAGTTCCCTAAGTACACTGCCCCACACGCACCCCTCACTTCCCCAACACAATTTCCCCAACCGTCCCAGCCTCGGCGCAATACATCCGCTGTGTTGCAACCAGGATGTCTGCATCAGCAGAATTCCGATAATGATCAATAGATGGGTAATTATTAGATAATTACCACAAGACAGAACGGAGTATCATGAGGTAACTGAGTAGTTTTTCGCATTGAATTTGCATTTTCTTTTTGACAAGTCACTGCTAAAATAAGTAACATTGTCAAGAACCTAGTATTCATTCCAGACATGCCAGCCTCGTCACCCCTCAAAGTCGGCGTAATTGGTCCTGCAGGCTTCGGAGGCTCATACCTCGCCGTCGAACTCCTCAATCGAGGCCATACTGTGATTGGGATTTCGCGCAACCCATCCAAGCTGGGTAAACATGAGCGTTACATTCCTCGCTCTGTGGACATAGACAATGCACCGATTGAAGAGATAGCAGAGACATACAAGGGAATTGATGTGTTGGTGTGTGAATTTGGGCCACATACAGCAGGCGTGGGGGCGCTGCTTTATAGTATGTTTCTGTTTCCTTCTTGAATCTGATTCTTGAATAATTATCGTGATACTATAATGATACCGTTGGAGGAGTTGGCCGTTCTAACCAAAGAAGTAAAACATGGGAACTTTCAGAGTACAAGAGCTATGATTATCCAAAGCTGACATGATCCGCCTCAAGTGCCCTTCCTAGAAGCGGTCCGCAAAATAATCCTAGCATACAAGCTCCAGCCCGCGCGCTACTTTCTCTTCGTCGGCGGTGCCGGCTCGCTCCACATCCCCGGCACCACGCTCCCCTGCGTCGACCACCCCGACTTCTTCCTCGCATACCGCCGCACAATCTCCACCTCGCTCGCACACATTGCGTACATGGAAGAGCGGCTGGGCATCCTCGGAACTAGTCTACGGCGGTACCGCACCGCGCGCCTGGCTTCGCCCAAGAGCGCAGAAGACGCCGCTGTCATCGCAGAGTACGAGAAGCAGATTCGGCAAAAGGACACAGCGAGCGACTTTATCAAGGCGGGACGCACTGCGTACATGTTTTTTGAGGACAGGACGTCGTTTGAGTGGAGTTTTGTGTCGCCGCCGGCCTTGTATCGGCCTGGCAAGCGGGTTGGCAAGTACGAGATTAGTGTGGATGAGATGGTGTTGGTGGGGGAGCAGAAGGAAGGCGACGATATGTTTGAGGGTAGGCTGACGGGCATTAGTGTGGCAGATATGGCGATTGCCATTGCGGACGAGGTCGAGGCGAGGAACTTGGTGTGGAAGCATTGGTCGGCGTGGGGTGATATCAGTGAGGATGTACCTGCACCGGCATATGCGTCGTTGGAAAGTGTGGAGGGGGGCAGCAAATAGTGTAGAAGGTGGAGTTGAGCTGGTGACGCTTTGGCATGCAGCGGAGATTTTGGCCTTGCAACTCGTAGCGTTAGATTGTTTGGCTGAGTATGGTTCCCATCATCATAACCTGAGAGTCTGTAATGACAGCACATTGCCTAGAACGTCTCTTGCTGGACAAAATTGCTCTTCTCCTACAATTCCTACAGTTCAGGATAGCCTGTGCTGTTCCCATTGCCCTTGAAAGAATTTTTCAAACGTACCCAGAATTGCGTCAAAGCCAATCTTCTCACCAAGCTTCAACAAACGATCGTCCCTCGAAAGCTTCACTGGTGCACCATCTGGGACCCACCTACTCGTCACTCCATCAGCGCTGGGTCCATATACCTTTCCGCCCAGTTTGTCCTGCTGCACAGGTGGCCACGGATCCTCGCCGTTGACAAACTTGATAAAATCTTCTGCGTATTCTTTGGCAACTTTGAGCTGCGCATCATCCAGGTGTTCGTTGAAGTTCTGGAACAAGTATGCTACGTCGAGGATATGGCCAGCTTCACCCTTGAAACGGCCTTCCCACGGTATGCCCTCATTGAAGTGGTAGAGAAACAATTTTGCATTGGGCGTGTTTGGCCAACCCTGGGCAAATGCGCGGGCGGGGGCGTAGAAGCAGATTTCAGATGCAAAGCGCAGGATGGCAAGCAGTGCTTCGTCATCTGAAGATGAAGGAGTGATTTTATAGACCTCAAGCAGTTCTTGAACCAATTCTGGGTGGGCAGATAACGACTTGTTGCACGCATCGATGAACTTCTGACCGATACCGGGATTACGGGCATCTAGGACTGTGTACGCGAGGATGTTTGCCTAATTTTTGTCAACATTCCCTTCATCATGTAATACAGAGAGACGACAGACATCGAGTTTAGACTCTCCAATCATCAAGGCCTTGCACCATTTCCGGCCCGGGAACGGGAATGCGGGGTGATCATCCTTTGACGAAACGCTCAGAAAGCTGGGAATGCCGGGAACGGTATCGCCGTCGACTGTAGGGAACATGGGCGCTGATTTTGGTAGTTTCTGCCAGAGATCATCGACTGGCAAACTTAAGAGTGCTTTGATGCGATCTTCTGGGGATAGATCGGCTAACCCAAGTTCTTTGATAATCTGTTGGTACGATGACTCTGCGACAGATTCTGGGATTGGCTTGAAAAGTAGTATTGCTCCTCCTGTGCTCAGACACCGCTTCATCAGCGGCTCTTTCGAGCCGAGCAACATTGACACCGAGTCTGGGGGGTTTAGTCGGGCGTCCAAACAGCAGAAAGGAAAACGTACAGCCGCCAGCACTCTCTCCACATGCTGTGATCTCGTCTGGGTCACCACCAAAACCAGCTATGAATTTTTGGATCCACCGCAATGCAACACGCTGGTCGTGAAGGCCATTGTTCGCTTTGTATCCCGCCTTCCGTAGTTCAGCTGATGTCATGAATCCCGTGGCGCCTAGTCGGTAACTGATTGTCTTAGCAAGCGGGCTACGATAGAACCGTTGCGCAAACCTACTTGATTGTGATTCCGATCATGGGCTTCTTCTTTTCAACCGATAATTTCACAATGGCAGCAGCGTCGTAGTGCGGGTACCAACTGCTTCCAACAACAAACCCGCCTCCGTGGATGAATACGTAGACTGGTAGTTTTGCATTTGCGTCAATTGAGCCATCCTTGTTTGTAGGGACAGTAATGTTGAGATTCAGGCCTTCAAGATCCGAATGCTGCGGAACATGTGGGAGTGGTAGAGAGTGCTGGATGAAGCCGAATTCGTCGTTGATGGCGCCGACGGGCGATACGGGAGGAGGTCTAGACTCAGTCAGTGACTACTGTCGGGCAGAAGGATAATCACATGTTCCGCACCCGAATTGAGTAGCGTCTATGTTTCCTGCAGCATATTTGTCTAGCAACTGAGGGGCAGCAAAGCGGTCTTCAACCGAGGCATATTTGAGGCCGAGAAATTGGGCTACGCCGTCTCGCTGATTTCCAGTCACTTTGCCGAGCTGCGGATGATGCAAAGTGGCGGACATGGCTATTGCTGCGAGAAGGTGGGAGGAAAGAATGCCGAAGGAGAGAGTGTTGGAGAGCGTAGCATCACAGTGTCAGGTGTATCGGCATCGGCTTCGTGAAGGTACGCGGTCGGATGGGAGCGGAGCGATGTTGTTGGGGTAGAGGGCAATTTACCCCGCTCGTGCACGTGTTGGCGAGAGAGGATTTGGTGGGGCTGAGGCGAGCCGCCATACAAGGCGCTCGGAGACGTGGAGGATATGGCCTGCACATATGCAGCATGGCTGCAATATGGCGCTTGATTGGCGTGGGCTGGCCCTGGCCGGTACTTTGGCATTGATAAGCACGCATGGCATGGCGGTGATGTAAATTCAACAGAGAAAGTGACTTGCGTCTTGATATTCCCAGTTGGTAGCATCATGGGACTAGCAAAGGCCGCTTTGCCATGCACGGAGGCTTCCGTCAGCCTCGCATTGCTTGATGGCGGCAGCTTCATCGGCGACCTGAGCATGATGCATGCTGGGCAAAAGGGCACTTTTCGCATGTACAACTGGGCCTTCTACATCGCGCACAAGGGAAGACATATACTTTGGGACCTAGGGCTCGACGGGGTTAGTGCTCGAGTATTGGCGAAACTCTCCTGAGTACACCCAGCTGAACCTCACAGGACCGGAGCTGCTACACGCCATGGGTGAACAAGGTGCTGGATGGCTGCAACCATGTCGGCCCCAGACGTAGCATTGTGCAGCAGTTGTGCGAAAGAGGTGTTGCAGCCAAGGACATTGACACCATCCTCTTCAGGTATGTGCTGGCGAGAAAGGGAAATAAGACGCATTAGCTAAGCACGACGCAGTCACGCTCACTGGGACCACTGCCGACCTATCAGTGACGTGTTCCCAAATGCGAAAGCGTACTTTGGCCCGGGCACCAAAGCAGCATGCGAGCCAGGCCACTGGAAAGATGCCAGTCTGCAGTGGGATGGGCGCTTCTTCGATCCCGACCATGCGACCGAGGACTGGGAAGAACTGCAGGGCCCATGGAAGCCCTTTGGCACGTTTGAAAGAGCCCTCGACTACTTTGGTGATGGCAGTTTCTGGGTTCTGGATGCCCCGGGACATATGCCAGGCAACATGGCTGCGGCAGCGAGACTGCAAGACGGCGCCTGGGTAGTGCTTGGGAGCGACTGTAAGTTGTTTTTTTCCGACGCCGTGCAGAGTCTCGACTAATTGCCCATGGGTGAGCTAGGCTGCCATTCGAGGTAGGGTGTTCCTGGGTGCGCTGCGTTGCTGTGTGTGTGTGTGTGCTGACAGAATAGGGACCTGCTCGAGGGAAGGCATGCAATCGCCCATTTCCCAGGACCGGGGGCGAAGCCAGTGTCGCTGCACACCGATGTTGTGTCGGCGAAAGACACAATGAGCAGGCTGAAAGCCTTGGAAACCGACCATGGGGCTCACATAGCGCTCGCGCACGACGCTACGTGGCTCAAGGAGGGCATCGACGGGGTGCTGATGTCGCTGCTGGACGACAAGATGAAGGCGGCGGCGCGGGAAAAGATTGTTTTTGATGGGATCCCTTAGAGGATGAGGATGCCGAGGATGCCGAGGATGCTGAGGATGCTGAGGACGATGGCGACGATGGCGAAAATTAGGCCCCGGTGGATACCTACTAAGTACTTAAGTAATAGGCAATGCTAGCAGACTGCAGGGGCCGCAGCTTAGGCAACACGCCCAGCACCGCACCGCACAACACCACGCATTGGCGTCAGCGGCTGTCCGTGGCCGCCGCTCCGTAAACTCTATATCCTCTTCTCTCGCGCATACTTGGACCAGCACCTCCCTCTCGCCCGCCCCCAATGGCGCTCGGCGGCCTCCCATGGGCCACAATGGCCTTTTCAGGCGTCCTCGCAGCCCTCAGCTACGGCCTCATCCGGCTGGTCCAAGTGCGGCGCTTCTACAGAGACCTCGTCCGTGAACATCGGCCATCGCAGGCGTGGTGAAGACATGTGCTAACCTTTGGTGCAGCCCAAGCCGCCCCACAGCTTCCTGTTTGGCCACCTCAAGCTGTTTGGCGAGGCCTTCGCCATGCTTCCCAGCTACGGCCACTATCAAGTCGCCGTTACCACCATTGCCAGGAAGTACAACATGCCCGGGGTCTTCTATCTCGACTTGTGGCCCATAGCAGACGGCCAGATGGTGGTGACAGACCACGACGTCGCTCTCCACGTGACGGCCCACCGCAACCATCCGAAGCATCGTATGGAGGGCGTCACCATGGATCCCATGCTTGGAGCTGGCAACATTGTCAGCGTAGACGGACCGCGCTGGAAGCATCTGCACAGAATGCTCAGCCCGGCCTTTTCCATCTCGCACACCACCGCCATGAGGCCGGCCGTGGCGGATGAAGTGCTCAAGTTCCGGTCGATTCTGCACGAGAAGGCGCAGTCGGGAGAGACGTTCCGGCTCGAAGACTTCACGCAGCACCTGACGTTTGATGTCATTGGCACTGCGACGTTTGGGCGCTCGCTCAATGCCCAGGCCGACGGCAGTCCCGCCCTACAGCATTTCCACAACATGTGTCGCGCCCACAGGACGACGCGAGAGTCATTCAACCTGGTCCGCAACTTTTTTGTCAATGCAAGGCGCGACTCGGAACGGCGCAAACTGGACGCCAACATCGCCGAGCTTATCAAGGAACGATTCGAGATTGTGAAGCGTAAGTGCAATCTCGGTCCACGTCACCTCCATTTGTTTCGTTTCGCATAAGTCGCATGCTGACGTTGGCGTAATTTCAGGCGACAAGCTGGATCTCTCTGGCAAGCGGGGACTGGGCATCATGGACCTTATGCTACGAGACTATCTCGCAGGGCCCGGGAAGAGCGAGAGCACCAGCCTGGACCCTCAATTCCTCCAAGACGCCGTCACGCAGGTCAAGACGCTGCTCGTCGCTGGCAGCGGCACAACATCGGATACCATCTGCTTTGGCACCATGCTGCTGAGTGTGCATCCCGACGTGGTTGGAAAGATGCGAGAGGAGCATGACCGCGTGTTTGCACCGGGCATTGAGGCGAGCTACGAGATTCTCAAGGCCCATCCCAGCAAGCTCAACGAGCTGGTGTACACCAAGGGTGTGGCCAAGGAAATTCTCCGCTTCTATCCGATCGGCAACACTGCACGCGAAGGAATCGATACCGTTGCCTACCGGGGCCAGGAGTGGCCAGCCAAGCATCACATGATCTGCCCTGTTCAGATGGCGATACACATGGATCCCAAGCTGTTCGCAGGTGAGGCAATTCCCGTGCCATGGCTCCAAGCGCCGACCAGATTCTGACGTGACGGGCAGAGCCCCTCAAATTCGATCCCGAGCGGTACATGCGCGAGGATTTCCCCCGCCATGCATGGCGCCCATTTGAGCGGGGGCCTCGGGCGTGCCTGGGCCAGCCGCTGGCCATGGATGAGGTTTTGATAGTCCTGCTGCTAACTGCTCGCGAGTTTGACTTTGCCTGCACAGACGTCAAGCCCAACAAGACGCCTAGGCTAGAGTGGTTCGACCTCGACTTGACGTTTGGGGACAGAGCCTTCCAAGAGTGGTTCTTTGAAGCCCAGCCACGCGACGGCATGCCCATGACGGTCAAAAAGTCCCAGTGGCCGTGCTGAGAATGGCCAGGCTGCCGAGTCATGCGTCGATGCTTGCACCCCAGCGACGCTGTGCTTAAGCATCACCCGACGACTTACTTGTATTGCCGAGCATTGCGGCAGCGCGCCCGGCCCACGGCATGCAGCATGTATCAACTCTAAATCAGGCACATTGCCCAAAACGGCAGTGCAGCATTCTTGTGCTACTGGCCACATGGCTTACCGCCAGGCGCTTTTATGCCACGGGACGGCGTGGCAGCAAGATGAGATTAGCATGTATGTAACGTCATGCATCCGGCTGCTCCGTCTCCCCTGCCCACATAGAATATTCTTCCATCGAACCACTGCGCCTCCAATCTCGCATTGCTGCTCGTCGACGGCCTGCCTGTGTCTGTCCACACATTGTCGGTGCACGCATACGTCGCCCGGCGTGCCCTGGGGCTTACCGGTCCTCGGAGGCCCTGCTAGCAGCTGCTGATGGCTATTCAGGCTGAATACTCGTCCAATTGTCGAGCAAAGCCTTCCACCACAACCCGTAACCCCTCACGCTCGTCTGCTCGCGCCGTGGGGCTCCGCACGCGGCTCGGTTCACGGCTTGGCTGCGGTATGCCTCCAGGCCAAGCACGGCGCGTGGCTGCTTGCACGCCATTGGCTCGCATGCCGGCAATAAGTGGGCCCGCCCCCGGCTCGGTCGACATGGGCCATGACGTATAGACATCGTGCAACTTCATCTTACCATCCGCTGCGTCGTGTAGCTGTCGAGCTACGGCTATTTACACCGCTATAAGACCCAGCCATGGCGGCGACTGCTGCTGCTGCTGCTGCTGCTCCATCGACGAGCATCTCCTTCGACCACGACCGCCGGCGCCATGTTCACCTCGCCACGCCCGCTCTCGGCGCTGCTCTTCGCCGCCGGAGTGTATGCCCAGACGCAATTTGCCTTCCCCGACTGCCAGAATGGCCCCTTGAAGAATGAGACCATCTGTGACACCTCGGCATGTCAGTTCCCCCCCCCCGTCAAGCTCGCCAAGCTTTCTCGTGGCTGACTGACACTACGAATAGCCCCCGTTGCTCGTGCCAAGTCGCTCGTGGCCCTCTACACGCTCGAGGAGAAGATGAACGCTACCTCCAGTGGTGCTCCCGGCGTGCCCCGCCTGGGCGTGCCCGCCTACCAATGGTGGAGTGAAGGCCTGCACGGCATTGCCGGTCCCTTCACAAGCTTCAGCAAACAAGGCGACTACAGCTACTCGACGTCGTTCCCCCAGCCCATCTTGATGGGCGCCGCCTTCGACGACGACCTCATCACCCAAGTCGCCAAGGTCATCTCCACCGAGGCTCGTGCCTTCAACAATGCCAACAGGACTGGTCTCGACTTTTGGACGCCAAACATCAACCCCTTCCGTGACCCTCGCTGGGGCCGTGGCCAGGAGACGCCCGGAGAAGATGCCTACCATCTGTCGTCTTACGTCCGAGCTTTGATCCATGGGCTCCAGGGCGACGCAACCGACCCATACAAGCGTGTCATTGCCACGTGCAAGCACTACGCCGGCTACGATATCGAGAATTGGAACGGCAACCAGCGCTACCAAAACGATGTCCAGATCTCCCAGCAGGACCTGGTTGAGTACTACCTCGCCCCCTTTGAAGCTTGTGTCTCGGCCAATGTCGGTGCTTTCATGTGCTCATACAGTAAGTCGCCCCACATATTTGCCGGGTCTGGAGCTACAGCTAACGCTACTTAGACGCTGTAAACGGCGTACCCACGTGCGCAG
This sequence comes from Exserohilum turcica Et28A, assembly GCF_000359705.1. Lineage (NCBI taxonomy): Eukaryota > Fungi > Ascomycota > Dothideomycetes > Pleosporales > Pleosporaceae > Exserohilum > Exserohilum turcicum. The sequence continues at coordinate 151,534 of NW_007359959.1, read as the reverse complement.
ACCCCTACTTGCTGCAGACTATTCTTCGCGAGCACTGGGGCTGGACGAATGAGGAGCAATGGGTTACGTCTGACTGTGATGCTATCCAGAACGTATACCTACCCCATCAGTGGTCTTCGTCTCGTGCAGGCGCTGCTGCCGACTCACTGAATGCTGGTACCGATGTTGACTGCGGTACCTATCTGCAGGCCCACCTGCCCGAGGCCTTCAAGCAAGGCTTGACAAATGAGACTGCTCTGGACAAAGCTCTTGTCCGCCAGTACTCCTCGCTCGTTCGCTTGGGTTACTTTGACCCGCCTGAGAAACAGCCATACCGCCAACTCGGTTTTGAAGCCGTAGGCACAAACGCCTCCCAAGCACTCGCACGCAAGGCGGCCGCCGAGGGTATTGTACTTCTCAAGAACGACGGCACTCTTCCTCTCAATCTCCAGTCCAAGACGGTTGGTCTTTTTGGTGACTGGGCCAATGCTACTCAGCAAATGCTTGGCAACTACGCTGGTGTCCCCACGTTCCTGCACAGTCCCTTCTACGCTCTTCAACAGCTTGGCGTCAAAGTCATCTATGCTGGTGGGCTCCCAGGAGGCCAGGGCGACCCGACTACAAACCGTTGGCTTCCCCTCTCTGACGCCATTGCTTCTAGTGACGTGCTCATATGGGTTGGCGGCATGGACAACGGTGTTGAAGAGGAAGATCGCGACCGCTACTATCTGACTTTCACTGGTGCCCAGCTTGACGTGATTGGCCAACTCGCCGACAGTGGAAAGCCCGTCGTCGCGGTTGTGACTGGTGGTGGCCAGATGGACACTACCCCACTGGTCAACAACCCTAAGATTTCCGCCGTCATGTGGGCCGGATACCCCGGCCAAGACGGTGGCTCTGCCATCATGGACATTGTCACTGGAAAGGTTGCCCCCGCCGGACGTCTTCCTCAGACCCAATATCCTTCCAAGTACATCGCTGAGGTGCCCATGACTGACATGTTTATGCGCCCTGGAGCCAACAATCCCGGCCGTACCTACAAGTGGTACAACGGCAGCGCTGTCTTCGAGTTTGGCCACGGACTTCATTACACAAACTTCTCGGCTGAGATCAAGACATCAATGAAGCAGAGTTACGCCATTGCAGACCTCGTAAAGGGCTGCAACACCACCGGAGGCTTTCTTGAGCGCTGCCCTTTTGCTACTGTCGACGTGGCCGTGAACAACGATGGCAAGACAACCTCTGATTACGTTACATTGGGCTACATTGGCGGCGAATTTGGCCCTGCACCTTACCCCAAGAAATCGCTCGTTTCATACACGCGCCTCCATGACATTGCCGGTGGCTCTTCCGCCACTGCTAAACTCAACCTCACACTTGCTTCTCTTGCTCGTGTCGATGAAAAGGGAAACAAGGTCCTATACCCTGGCGACTACACCTTCATGATTGACAACAAGCCCCTGGCCACGGCCAAGTTTTCGCTCACGGGCAGCAATGTGATGCTGAGCCAGTGGCCTCAACCACCTCCCAACCGTAAGAGCCAGGGTGTGCAATACATTGGAGATTACTGGAATGGAGGATTTGGAAGTGACCAGGCAGTCGTGTAAGGTTTTGCTGCCGACAAGTATCGTCATAGCTACTAATCACTTCTTTTTTTCTTGTGACTATCTTTCAATTCAACTTTTTTGTTTTTCCAATCTTATCGCACGTTGACATGATATATATAAAACTATATACAAAAGACCCGCGTGCGGAGCCTCGCATACCATGTCATCTCTGACTACAACTTGCTAGCATAGCCCCCAACGTCCTTGGTAAGCATAATCTTTAACGGCTCGCTCAGCAAATCCTCGCTCTCCAGTAACCTGCGTGTCTCAACAACCGACTCACTCTTGGCATGGAATTCCAAGGCCGCTTGGTCTTCGTACCTGTAACAGATTGATGTTAAAAAAAACCAATTCTTTAGAGTATTCACCAGCATTGGCAGATACAGCTAGATTGAGAACGAAAAATAAAGAGGTAAGGTAGAGAAGAAAAGAGTGAAACAGGATGAGGAAGAGCAAGGAAAGGAGAAGACGTACGTCTCCAAGACTACAAAAGTAGGCTGATCTTTGGCATTTACTTGGCGTTGGATTAGGTAGCGCAGCGCCCCAGGTTCGGTTCTGCGCACCCATTGTGCCGACGCTTCGAGGACCTCTTGGAGCTGTTTTTTTGTCGCCTCATTAGTCATTCATTCGGAAGTCGGCATGCTCCATGGGCAGCTAGGGTGGAATTCATGTGTGTGTGTCTAAAGGGAGTATGAAAGGCTTGTTTTGCGTACCCTGTCTGCTTTGCCGGGCTTGGCTACTGCCATTGCGACGATTTCGATGGGGGCCATGTTTGTGGTGTTTTTTTCTTGGTCAATGTTCTCCGCGATATATGGTTTCTTCTTGTTGCAATGGGCGAAGAAGAAGAAGAGGGAGTGAGGTGGTGATTTGAAGTGCAGCTAGAATGGGGGCTGGAGCGGAGAAGTGGGTTTCGTGGTGGGGTGGGATTGGTGGAGCCGAGATGCCGAGGTAAGTATCAAACTGGTGTTCTAGATTGGTCTTGGTGATCTATTCAAGCTTCGTTCCCTGCTCTTTCGCCTTGCCATCTTCTAGGGAAACGTCTGGTGTACTAACTCGATGCTGTTTTATTCGTTTCTTTCCTGTGAAGGCTGCTCTGGAATGTTGGACTTGCGTATGTTGCAATATCCTAATTTCGGGAATCTGACTGAGCGAGAACCACTCACATGTCGAGATACGGGCATTCTTGCCAGCGAGCCTAGTAATTATACATTGTTCTTGGGAGTCTGGTTTCTGGCCGCATATGAGATGACGGCAGCTGCATCGCAATGGCGGTTGCGTACATCAGTGAGGCTACTCATAACAAACGATTGGCTTACACCAAGAGACACCACGTGGTGCGGGATCGGTGTGTGTGCATTCCCACGTGGCTTTTATGCATGTCTTTGGTATTAGGGTGTATCGTTTGTCTTAGTGTCTCTCATAATAGCTCTATTCAATACCCCGCTCACTAGTGGCTATGGGAGTTCAAATTGACCTTTTGTCAAGAAATACACATATTAACATCGAAACAAAGCTCGACTATTACGACTGACTAACTAGAATACCGACCAGACACTGCGTTGTAACTCGTTTAGAAATACCCATTAGTTCCCGAGCAAAGACTCCCCGCTTCAATGGAACATGTCGTGCATAACAGCCCTCACCGTCTACAACATGTAAAGTTAGAACGTCTGCATAGACGTGCAACATATCCAAAAGACTAACTTGGATTTACATTTCCTAGTTTCGTCATGGAACATCTCGAACAGGATCGTAAGGTAGTCGTGTGGCAGCCTGAGACACACGTGTTGCTGGAGTACTACTAGACGAGCCACCCTCTCCCGAAGCTTTAGCCTTTCTCTTTTCTTACAGTGCTTTAGTGTCAATTATACCAGATGATATATAAATCCACATACCCTCTGTCTTGAGATTACTCAGCGCAAGGCTGATCCGCCACTTAACCACATAAAGATCCACTTCAGGGCATCCCTTGACGCTTAGTTGCGCATTGATATTGTCAAGGATCCTTCTTCTCTCTTCATTGCCAATGTCTCTCCATTTTATGCTACGATCGCTCATCCATACTCTCCTCGCTTCGTTGGCCGTTATCCTCTGTCTTCGGTTAGGCGGGCTGTCTGGTTATTGGGGGCCAAAATGGCGGTACTTGCGAGAAAGATGTCCCATTGCGCAGGGGGAAACCCGGCTATTTGTTGTATCTCGCGCGCAGATGGATCCGGTACCCACTGCATGATGCTCAATGGATGGTGTGGTATTATGTATCTCGTCTGGACTCAGCATGCCTTTTGATGTCGCCAGCTGCTTGGTCATAGCGTGTAGGTGGCCTATCATGTTGGTGTGTGGCTGATTCAGCTGCTGCCTTACTATCCTCGTTGAATGTAAGCGCACCTTGGCCCTTAACCATGTAAGGCTTCCGCTCGGTGATTACCTTACGTTATGAGTATTTGCATGTTATCCTCTTGGGGGAGTCGATTGAACTTTGAGCAAAGACGCTATGGAATATGAGGCGCCTAGTTTCGATTGATAAATTACTAACAACCGGGTACAGTTCAAAAACACTAAATATTGATTTACAGATGAGGGAAAACCTGCGACCATCCTGTTGTATCATACACTCCTCTGGGTACAATTTTGATACTGACGAATGATTCTCCTACAATGTATATCCGGCTAACAATGTAACTCACGCCACACAGAAGACAGAGAAGTGTGCTGATCATAGCATTAAGGCGTCCAAGCCTCCGCTCATTATAAGCAACCCAGGTCCTGTCGATAAGGGGAAAGGCACGCGCCAACAAATTGGTGACCAGCCACAATGCGGCACAAAATGTCACCCATACCGAGCTCATGCGCCAGAAAAGTTGTTCCAGTGGCGTGGGGAAGAAGTAGTTCCAAGCAGCGACATGTATGGCACCGTAAGCCATAGAAGCACCTCAAAGAACCATCCCCATGATTAGAGAGTGGGTACGACGGAGTAATCCATCATTTGGCCAGTCGAAAGCGTGTGGTTGTACCAGTTCAGTCACATAAGGTAGCGTATAGGGTCTTTGGCCATGTATTCTCGAATGAGAATTGAAGTGCGTTTTTAGAACGGGATATAGTTGCATGGCCTGTTCTGCAAGGCTCTGCAACCCCGAATTGCTTTCCATAGCCAATGCATGTGATGCCTCGTCGCCTTGTTGGTCCGAATTCGGGGTGTCAGGACGCAATCGAAACAGGCCACTAGTGGAGGACTGTGCTGTATCCAGTCCATCGCCATGGAAATGTGTGCTAGTCGATACCTCGTCCTCTTCTTGTCCAAAGTACGCTAAATGTTCCAATGCTGACGTAGCAGGTCTGAAAATGGCTAACATGCCCTGCGGTGGCTCCCCACTCATTCTGCTCGCCAGATACATGTACGCAATTAAAGGCAACCAATCTCCTTTAATGATAGTTGGAGCGGTTGCCTGGTGAGGTTTATGCCACCAAAGAATGTACATGACAAGGGCGCAGACAATGTGAGCAACGACATGAACTTCGAGCAAAGTAGTTGGCAAACCAATAGATGTTCTAGTGATCACTTGAACAATCATCCATCCTGCTTGGAGGCATACCAGGAGCTGGACAAGACCATCTGCTTTATTCTTGTCCTTTATATCCTCAATGGAGACGTCGACGATATGTCCGCAATCTGCGAGTAGCGCGGCACCTTTCTCTGTCAGAGTGAGGCGTCTAGCATTGTTGAACAAGATCGAATATCGATTGTCGGTACTGTCCAGTTCGATGGCGAAACCACCCATACTTGCGTAGAAGCCATGAGCAATAGTCCATGGTTTTTATGGTTATGAATACTGTGCTCGGTGATTACGATACTCTAGCATCGATTAGTCTTGATAACACGCAAGTATCGATGCAGCTACCTTATCATGGGCACCAGTGCCATTGTCTCGCTTCCGTTTCGCCTCTTCTATCTCATCACAGATCTGTCTTGGAGAGGCCAACTGCCTCCAAGCCGTATAAAATATCAATTCGGGTGCGAATAGACCAAGAACACACCACTGAAGCTCCCTCAGTGGTACTCGATAGTTACCTGCAGCCTTGCGCGGTATGTTCAGGTGCACAGCCGAATATACGCATAGACCAACTGTGGCGAAGTAGCTGATAAGCAACGAAATGGTATCGCGTTGATTATCTTCTTTCACGAAGCCTACGGTATCCGTTGTGTTCACTTTTCCAGTATGGATGGCTGAAACTCTCTGAATGAATACAAAGAAGGCGAGTGTGTATGAGGTTAACAACATGGTCGGAGATGAGCAACGTGGGTCAAATCGAGACATCTTGAGCGAGCAGTTGTGGGGGGTATCATTTCTAATATTTCCTGTCCGGTCTCAATCTATAGGTACTCTGCGACTGTACATCCTGCTCGTGTTGTTCCGCGGCAAAGCAGAAGCGAGAGCCTCGCTAAGTGCAGGAACATACCGCAATAGTCTTACAAAAAAGGTAACGAGAAGATGGCGTTTTGCATGAAAAGCCAAAAGTTCATGGGCGCCTAACGAATGGAAGTGATGAAGGGATGCCAGCTGTAGGCATGTGTGCTGTGCCACAGCGTTATGAAACGTGGGGCGTAATCCCTCTCAACATCAGTTCCAACTGCATGCGCAAAAGGCCCCCACTCGCTGCAGGATATATCTAACTATCACTAAAGCGATACGCCCCCAAAGATATACACGCAGGATTGATTGGATGGTATGCATGAATCCTAGCATGGAGGAGTAGAAGGACTCCTTTCGGACATGGGGCGCTCTGAGTTGATCCGTGCACCGACCTTCCGCATCCCCCACGAGTGTGTACGGCTGCCCTGTTCCTGCTTTTTTAGCATATCAACCCGGCCTTTCTGTCATACAATTTCACGATTTATATCATGAGTGCTCGTTCCCGAAAGTCTGCAACAATAGCAACAGTTATTGCGGATCAAAGAGTATGCGGGCGTTGATTTTGTCTTTGTACGAATCGCTGACCCTGGTAAGGCTGATTCACGGGATCGCATGAAGGACAATGATTCCAAGTCCCTTCTTACGTGGGATGAGATACGTGCGATTACACCCTGAAACTTATTTACGTCTGTCTAATCAAATTTGTAGCCGATTGGTACCAGTACGTCTACCTACGTGTTACTGCTCTGGACGTGAGCTCACCGAGAGAAGAGACAATGAGTATATCTTGTCTAGTTATAGGTGTGGTGTTCCAGTCATCTTTGAATGCACTCTTGCTGATTCTAAGCGATGTAGAGTTGTATCTAGGTCCTACAAGCGATCATTGGAAAGTATCTGGTGCATCCATAATGAAACAGGTAGACTGACGCTCATCATCTGCATCGAACGCGTCTGATACATCCCAAGCGAATATTTATTCGCACATCATAGGTTCTGTAATCTTCTTCGCTCTCCCTGTACCCGTTTACTACTATCTGGAACCACGATATGCGAATGCAAGCACAGCAGACATGGTGGTTTTCTCAACATTCTTCTTCGGTGTCGCTATATGCTTTGCTCTGTCGGCCGCGTAAGTATCCCTAGTCCCTGTAGCTGAGTATTCGAGACCTAACAGCCATTGCAGCTTCCATATCTTCAACAACCACAGCGAAAGTGTCCATATTTTTGGAAACCAGCTGGATTACGTGAGCAACTTGTACGCTTCTTCGATATTCAGCAACTCACCCATCTAGCTCGGTATTGTCATCCTCATGTGGGGCTCTACCATTCCTTGCGTGTATTACGGCTTCTATTGTACGCCCAATCTACAGCAAACATACTACACTCTAGTGTCAGTCTTGGCATTAGGCTGCGTATACGCAACACTGCATCCTGCTTTCCGCCGCCCAAGATACCGTCCGTACCGTGCAGCCATGTATGCTGGTCTCGGCCTCTCCTTTGTCATTCCCATTATTCACGGAATCAAAAGATTTGGTTGGGAAACGCAGATGTGGAGAATGAGCCTTGACTGGATGGCATTGATGACAACCTTCAACCTCACTGGAGGTGCATTGTATGCTATGCGAGTAAGTGACACTCTATCTCTGGATCGATCCGCTGTTCTGGAGAGAGTATGCGAGCTGATACAAAGACTAGATTCCCGAAAAATGGTACCCGTATCGATTCGACGTGTGGGGTGCAAGTCATCAGGTCATGCATTGCTTGGTTGTATGTGCTGGTATCGCACATTTGTTTGGGTTGCTGCGAGCTTTTGATCATGTTCATGGACACGGAAACATTTGCGCTCCTTGATCCAAGCGTGGCTCTGATACGTATGACGAGAGACGTCAGCACAGGAAATGTGTTTTTTTGAAGTCATCACACAAAATCAGTAGGCTTACAAGCAACGTTGAGCAAATGTATGCGTGCATCCTTGTCAAAAAACATCTTATTGGTTGATAGAATTTCGCATTTTTGCAGGTGCAAGGACCCTGGACCTTAGGTCAGAAATCCCTGTGAAATACTGCGATGGACGAGTATTGGGAATGCAGCTATTGGCTCGTTCAACTAATGCCACTAAGGGAACAGGGACCATTCTCCCTGTAATTTCAGAGACTGAAATGCCAACTTACTTACCATGGGTTTGTGTTTAATAGAGTGATTTGATAAAGCTAAAAAATACTGTAGGTATCAAGCGAGAGGGTCGTGCATGGCGTTGGTGAAAAATGCTGAGCACTGCGTACTCGGCCAGACAAAAACATGAAGGAGCCGAAATATGGACGGATTGTAAGCTTGATTAAAAATGATAAGAAAGTCTATCGTATGTGTAGATCATGACACATTCAACACGTATATACAAGGAATGTAACAAAGAAAACTCATAACTGCAGCCGTTACTGCTCATCGGGCTTGATCCGATTGGAGATGACGCCTGCCTTTTGCTCGTCCGTGAGATTTTTATTGCGATAGGCATGCCAGTATTCGTTGATCTCAGCGGTAACGTCGACTTTGGCATCACCATTTTTCCACACGTCCATATTCTCAATGGCGTCAAGCCACCACACCATGCGTTGAGATCTGCCGTCATCGCCAGCAAAATGCACGGCAAAGTCACCCTTCCTAGCACGGAACCACTCGAGATCCTTTGGACGCGACCCATCCATGTAGACTTCTATACTGTTTTTCTCGTCGGGATACGCATTGAACCAGTACCACGGCACCTGCGCGACGCCGGGAAACCACGCGTCGGTCTGGAGAATCTTGTCCATGGCTGTCTGTTCGGCATAGTCTATTGCTTCGTCGGGCCGGTAGTAGCGGAATGCGAGGACTGCGCTGAAAAGATTGACAGACCACTGATTTACCTTGAACAAGAACATGCCGGCGTTGAGCCCCACAGTGTCGTGACTGGCGATGAAGTTGATGTCGTGGAATTCGGCCGTGTCTGGGGGCAGGTAGCTTGACAAGGGGCGGCAAGGGTCGAGAACAATGACATCGCGATCGATCCACATGATCCATTCCAGACGCGACTCTTTTGGTTTCTGCAACTCGTTTAATACAAGGTTGAGAAGAAAGGCAATCTTGTTCCAAGCACCGTCAACGAGGGTTTCGCACAAGATATGTGTGGATGTTTTGTGGACTGCACTGTGGAACATTTGCGTTCGAATCGCACGGAGATATGCTTCTTGTGGTTTCCCGGTTGTGATGGATGCGATTGCTGTGCGGCGTGTTTCGGCCATGTTGAACGGGGCATGCTTGGCGCAGGACTCTCTTTGTGCGGCTACACGCTGCTTCCAGTCGTTTCCGAAAGCCGGCATGCACTGTGCTTGTCCATAATGTATGTGTGTTTTTGCGTAGTCAAGCGACGGATCGGGGCCGGCGTCTACTAAGTAGTGGAGGATTAGCTTGGGTGCATGGCGTCTTGAGTGCAAATTTGGCCTACCATTGCTGTTTCCCAGTGGTGATTTCTGGGTATTGGAAGACGCTGTTGGGTTGGCATGGTTGCTTAGTTGCAACTTGGCCCTCGCATAATCCGACTCTCCCCAGGGAAGTTGGTAGATGAGGCAGAAGACGAATAAAGTGGTGAGGACCCGCGGTATCAAGGAAGCTGTTGAATACATCGTGCAAGAACTCCTGCGTCAGGAAGGTAGAAGTCAGCTCCGCGGGGCTAATGCACATGGATCCAGACTATTATTATATTGCTCAGTGGCCTTGGAAGAATGCAAAGATAAGCTCTGTTAGCCCAGGTGCTCAGGCCGGCAAATCCTAATTTAGCATTAGGTATGGTGCTCTAGTACCGCCGAATCTTCGTATGACCGTAACTGTAAAATGTCAGATTGGGCATGGCGAGTGCACGGTGATATATGGCGCGGTTATTAAGCTAGCAATGTCGAGATAGAGATGGTGCTGCATCAGTCAAGAACACACTCGGAACTTGCACCTCACTATATAAGCCTTGCGACTGCGCATGGTGCCTCCAATGTTTCGACTTTATACACACAACCCGCATAATCTAGGTGGATGGCAATTAGGGGGGATTCCAGCTTACTCCAATCATACTGGCAAGGAGTGAGGGAATTTTGGGTCATGGGACATGTGGCATCCAGTGGCCGTTTCTGCGCCATGCAAACGAAAAGACATGCCCCGCTACGTTGCTAAGCCCTGATTATATGACAGTGACTGTTGCCAGGTGAGCCCCCTTTTGACGAGATTCTGAGATTTCTGGGTGTACATGTAGTACTTAGGGTGTCGCACTCGTAAGCAGCTGTTGAATCGGGGCTTGCGTCTGGAACTTAACCAATGGATGAGTTAATAATAGCACTGGAGACTCTGGCAGCTACCCGAATCTTTCCGTTAGGTCAAGGCGTCATCAATGTGCCGTTGCTAAGTCATAGGTTACCTCTGGGCGCCTGTCAGAAGGTCAGCAACAGCGCCAATGTCCTGGCCAAGCAGCCGTATGTATGTACTTGTAGCGAGCCATGGTGTTGCACCAAGACTGGAAAAAAAATATGATGTTATGTTGAAATGAAGATAACAGCAGGAGGGAGTGTGCAACACGGAGCCGACGTTGACCCGCGTTTGGAACGCACAGATCATCGGTCCATGAACGTGGCCGTGTCAGCATCCTCCGCTCCTGTCAGCTTACGACGACACAATCCTGATACGTCCCTTGCCGTCTGTTCCCACGCGAAGCCGGCAATGGTTAAACAACCCACCACCAATAGCTATCTCACCCACCTCGAAGCCGGGGCCCCCTGCATAGCGCGCTTGGCTGCATCATTAGTGGTATTGTATATTACTTACGCTTGTATGGCCGTGCAGTAGTAATCTTAAGTGCCTAAAGATAGCTAGTATGTAAGCAATAAGTGGGTGGTGTTGCGCAGTTAAAACAGAAATCGCAGAAGCAGAAAAGTGATGCTTAAAAACTGGCTATATTACCCAAGTTTTGGTGTTCTATATAGCCCAAAAACTAGCCCAAAATGGGCTCCCAGCTACTCACCGAAAAAGCTATGGCCGGCGTAGTACGACGATCGCGTTGGCTGACCGTAATGGGGCTCCCAATCATCATCGCGCCTTTCGCCACTCGAGTTTGGTGGTAAATTTGGGTGGAGAGGCAAGTGGTATGGAGGATGGGGATGTTGCGTGACAGCCGGGCGGTCGAGGTGGCCGAAACGGGCACCCGGAGGCCCATTTTGAAGCCCTATCGCGAAGCCTCCGTGGGCGGAGCCGTACGCGAGCGGTGGTTGGAAAATCGGGTGGGCGGCCGGGTGGGCGGGGTGAGCGGCTGGGTGGTATAGCGGCGGCGGCGGCGGCGGAAGCTGGTAACCTGGCTGGTAGCCCGGCTGGTAGCCTGGCAGAGCTACATGAGGCTGCTGGGATAGCTGCCCCGCAGCTATCCCAGCCAAAACTTGGTGTTGTAGCTGAGCCTGGTGGCGGTGATCGGGTGCCGGAGGCTGCGGTGGAGGCAGTATAGTAATCTGCTCCATCAGCTAGGTCGCCATTCGGGCTAGTATAGCGGCTGGTAGGGTTGCCTAATTGTTAGCATCTGCGCGCTTAAAAAAGCTCGGTTCGCGCCGCTAGCTTAAGCCTTTTTTCTAAGTTTTTTTAGGCTGTTTACGCCACAAAATTGCCTTTAGCTTAAGGGGCGTTTAGGTAACTTTAATCTCTAGAGCTTAGGATTAATTAGTTTACCAATGTAGATTAAAATCTAATGCCTAGAGCACCTTAGCGTTAAGTTCTAGCTTAGCAAGAAGACGCTAATATAGTATCCTAAGCGCTAGCGTATACTAATTAGTGCAGGCTAGGAGCTTATAACTAACTCTGCAATAAAGTTTTTTTAACTCTGCTCTTGCCTTTGCAAGCTATTTTGCTATTCCTATAAGCGCGTAGTAGGTTATTTAAAAGCTAGTAGCGCTAAAAATAGCATCTTAGGTGTTATAATAAATCTTAGTATTGCTTTATGCGTTCGCGAGATTGTTAGCAATGCTATAAGAGAGATAGAAGCTATAGAGACGTTAAAAAAGAGTTAAAATATTAACACTAGAACCTCTTATCTATTGCTTAATAACGCAATAAGCGCCCTTAGCCTTACTAGTAATAGTAAGGCTAAAATAGGTATTGCGATTAATATAATAACCTACTAACTTGTTATAGTAACTATTTAGCTAGTGCCACTTTAGGTAGGTAGTTGCAACCTTTAATTGCTACTTATAGGCTGCTAAGTTAGTGTTATAATTAGCTTCTAATAGCGAGTTAAGAAGGTAGAGATAGAGGTTAAAGAACTCAGTAGTTCCTTTACTGTCTACCTACCTATTGCTAACCTAATTGTGACTAAATTTAGTAGATAGCTTAAGCTAAAGGTAGCTTAGAAAATCCTTATTAAGGTGCTACTAATAGAGTATAATTATAGGTTAATTAAAGACATCTTTAAGAGCGTTTAGGAAAGCTTAATCTTAATTACTTAGCCATACGCGCATAGTAATTTTCTTTAACTTAAATAGAGCCTAAAGGTAGCGTAGTACTTAGGCAAATAAAGCTTTATCTTAGTAGGGAATAAGCGTAACACTAAGGTATATTATATAGTTGTACCTATTTAAACTAACGAGATTAAGTAGAGGAAAGCAGTATTTATTTATCTTATACGTGTAGTTAATAATAAGTGCATCTAGCGACTTTTCAAAGTTTTTAAGGTAGCGTAGGTGGATAAAAAAGAGGTACGTAATGTAGTTCTCTACGTTAATCCTATACCTAGCAACGCGTTAGAATATTTTAATTTTCCTACTAATAGGTAGTAAGTTATTAGCGTAAGTATTTAAGCTAATAAGATAATACGCATAGACTATTTTTAAGTCTATACGCGCTAGAATTAGCAGAATTCTTGCAACACTAAAACAATCTAGTAATAAAGACTTACTAAAACTAATACTTTTCTCACTCTAACTTCTTTAAAAGCAACCTAATTTTTATATTAAAACCTAGTTCTTAATAGTAGTACGCTATAAATTAGTTCTTAATGTCCTATTGCGTTATCTAGATAGTAGGAAACTCAGCGCGCACTATTTATAGTATATAGTTTAGACCTTGCAATGCTACCTAAATTTCCTTTAACCTCTTCTCTAGCAACGCTTCGCGGGTCACTCTTTAGTACTAAGCAAATACGAATTTTTCTTTAACTAGCAGGTAATTATAGGTAAAGCTCTTTTAATCTTTCTATAATTTAACCCTTTACTAACCCTCTAGTTGTACAGAGTTCTTTATAAGCAACTAAAATCCTATCTTATAATTTATCTTCTACAATAACGCACTTTGCCGCAATCCTAGTTTTGCTACCTTTTTGCCTAGGCGTAGTAAGCCCTATTAGTTATAACACATTATAACTTCAATTACTAGCTCGCCACGTCTCTCGTATTAATTATACGCAACACTATAGTCTTTAGCCTACTTATCAACTACATTAAGAGCTTTGTTATAGCTATTATATAGAACTTCTAGTAGTGGCGGGTGCTTACAATTAATAAGCAAGGCCTCCTATAAACTATTAATATTACACTCTACAACACTATAGAGCTTACTATAATTCTATTAGCGCAGCGCACGCTTGGTACTTCGCCTATAGTGTAGAGGCTTAGGCTATACAGCTTCATGGGCTACAGCTTTATAGGCTACAACCTGATGGGGAGCAGCTTTATAGGGAGCGGCTTCATAGGGAGCGGCTTCATGGGCGAGGGCGTTGCTCAAGGACTCTAGTTCTTGCTTGGAATTTGTATAGCCCTCCTAAACTAACCTATCTTTATTAGACTTAGACTTAAATGTATAGTAAAGTAGCTGCTAGGTAGTCTTATTAAATAAAATAGTGTTATAGGTAGTAAGCGACATAATAGGAAGTAAAATTAATAGAGTTTTTAGTATATTTTAACAATTTCTACGCGTTGTACGGTGTAGGTTAAGATAGCTTAGGGGCTGCCCAGCTCGCCTAAAACACAACACTAGCGCTCTATACTAGATAGGTATTATCTAGCTACTTAGTAAGTTATAAGAAAAAGAGCTAAGTTATTTAATTATAGTGCTAACTCTATAGAGTTTGGATGCCGCGCCCCTAATGCAGACCCCGGCTTCGAGGTGGGTGAGATAGCTATTGGTGGTGGGTTGTTTAACCATTGCCGTTCACACTGTGCTACGTACACACTGGGCAAACCTTGACACCTTGACTTACGTCAACTACGACAAGATGCTGGGTGGGTGTCTTTGGGGAATCGCAGTGTCAGCAAGCCGCCATGCTGCAATAGGGGCAGCCAAATTATGTTGCTTGCCAAGTTGTCCTGCAACCAAAGCCGACAAGTCTCAGTGTGAAGGTATCAAAAGCGAGGTGCAGGGCCGTATTGGATTCTGTTCGTACTGTAGATACGAGGCTATACGTGACCATGAACGAGCCTCTCGTATGTATCGTATTGTAGGTGCGCAGAAACCGACAGCAAGGAGTGACACGGTTTTTGGCATGATTGCTCGAGACATGTAGACATGACGATGGAATGAATGGCTTCATGCGACGAGCAGTGACCGAGACACAGTGACGCAAGACAGTCTCGCGGCCAACGCCAAGCCGCTAATTGTGTCTGACTAAGCGGCATCTCCGAAGCTCAACATCATGGCGAGCATGACAAGTCGCCGACCCCCACAACGCCAGTGTTACGCCCATACGATGCAGTCACTCCGCCGGACAGCAGCGACTGCTGCCCGCGCAAGCCGAACTCCGCTCTCGCGCCAATCGCGCCGCTATGCCCACGACGAAGCCCACGCTCATGGCCATGCAACGCCAGCCGTTGACGAACCCATAGGCGTATGTCCCCTCCTTCCCCATTGCGCAGACCCCGGCCATGGACTTGCGAAAGATGTTGAGCAGGAGAGGGTGTGCTAACGCAATTGGGATTTGTAGTATGGTTTCTGGATGACGATTGGGGTTATTCCTGCGGGCCTGGCCCTCTACAGCATCTCGCGCAACAACGGCGACAACAGCGAGCCGTACTTTACGCGCATGATTGCCAGTGCGACGGCGGGAATGCACGAGAAATGGACGTCGCAGAACGACCTACACGTCCGGATGATTGAGCAAGCGGGTGAGGACCGTGTGCTGTTCTTGAACACGAAGCCCCAAGAGCACGTCGAGATGAAGTTTCCGGAGTAGGTTCTGTCTCGGTTGTCGCAGCATGGGGTATGGGTTGCAGAGCGGATCTGAATACTGACGGAGCTAGGATCATGAACGTCGGCTCTCCCTACAACGTGCCTGCTGGAAGCCAGGTGCAATTGGACAAGGTGATTGAAAAGTACAAGAAGCTCGCTTACGAGGACAACGAGCGGAAGCTGGAGAAGCTGAGAAACAACGACATCTCGTCGGAGAAGCCGTTTGAGGGCAAGACACGGGTGAAGAAGGCGCCTGATATGTTCTAAGGCGGAGAGGCCAAAACCGGCATTGGTTTTGCACAAGTGTAGATATCGGGAAAAATGATATCCGTTCTCACATGCTGTGTGATGGTCATGGCTCACTTGGCTGTTAGGTCGAGTAGACTAAAGCAAGCCTAGGCAAGAGGGGCGTGATGGCTCTGCTGCAGCCGGAAGCCTAGTCGGTTGGCGATTGAAGCGCGTGAACCAAGTGTGGCGCGGGTGCCCCTTTTCCTCGGCGTCGACATGTGACATGGATATGAGCGTGATACGTTGGATGCGGGCTGTTCTTGCCAGGAGCCAATGGCCTCATGCATCAAGGGCGTGGTTGAAACAGCATGACAGTGCAATCAGCGGGTGGGCGGTTCAGGCTGGAATGGCGACAAGAGCAGCGTTGTCTACACCTACTGTAGGTGTAAGGAAAAGAAAAGGGGGGAGGGCAAAGACGGGCTAGAGCAGCAATGGCGAATGAATGGGAGTGATTCCAGGGTGGTTACGGTACCGGTTGCCAGGCGTTGCACTTGTCGAACCATGGACGGCGGGGAGCGAATGGGCCGGGCCAGACAGGGCGTGTGCTAGCGGTGAGGCTGAGCCACGTGGGTGGCTTGGCCTGGGGGCAGGGTGTCAGTGTGAGAGAAGAGCAGCAGGAAGCGAGGGCGGTCAAGCGCAGTGGGTGCCGTGGGGATGCATTGGAGATGGATTGTGCACACCACGGCCATGGACGGGGAGTGGTGTCAGTGTAGCCGTTTGGACATGGATTGCTGGGTGGGCTTGGTGAGAGGCGGAGCGGCATACATGTAGATGGAGGGCCACATGGACTGGCTGGAGGGGATGGGATTGCCATGTTTCGTGTGGGTGGGAACACGCACGTCAGTTGTGTGTAGTAGGGCTGTTGCTGCGAGGGTCGGCCCCACTTGGCGGCGGGTACCTGACTAGGATCATCGCTGATTGGCGAGGTGCCGCAGCGCCGTAGCCAGCCTTGGGGTGAGGGTGAGGGTGAGGGAGAGGGAGAGGGAGAGGAGAGGGAGAGCGGGTAGGGTGGTAGGGCACATGGGCGGCTGAACGTGGCTAGGCAGTCTCTTTGTCAGAGACTTGATAACTCGTCCTCAGCGCGCATCCAACACGTCGCTGAAGAAGCCTGCCCTGCCGCCCTGCCGCCCTGCCTCGCGCAACAAGCACCATCCACAAGACGACGGGGAGACACGCCAGAGACATTGCAAATTGATTGAGCATAGACATGGGAAAGGTACGTCTACTACCATGTGCATTCGAGACAGCCTCAGCGCCGGCAGGGATATGCTTCCGGCGCCTTGTCGCCAACCATGTGCACGACATTGGCCGTCTGAGCTGCTTGACACATGGCCATTGTCGAGCAATATACAGCGCCTGCCCCGCCGTGGTGCATACTCTAACGAGCGTCCAGGCAGCCAGCCCTCTGGACGTGTGCACACGAAGCATGGCGTTGCTCATGTTCCGCCGCAAAAAGGTAGTCCTGGTTACCACCGCTCCAGGTAAGGCTTAGCGCCGTTGGGGGGGGTGGACCCCCTGTGGTCCCCAAACACAGCATACCCATCGTGCCAGTACTCGATGCATAGCGCACGCCCTGGTCACCACCACCACTACCACTACCACCACCACCACCACCTAGCAGCCGCCGCCGCCGCCGCCGCCGCATCCTCCTCCTCCTCCTTCCGCCCCCGCGCTGCATCCATTGTCGTTGCCTTTGTCAGCCGCTGTCCTGCCCCCATTCCACAAAGCCGCTTTCTGCACGAGGGGGGTTCGATGCTAATCTCATACACAAAGACACGGCCCCTTTCCTCCCCGAACTCAACTTCAGCCGCCTCGTCCAGAGAAATGACATGAACGGCTCCGCCTGGACCGACGACTCTGCTCGCACTGCGACTGCGACTGCCACACCCCTACGCGCCACCTCGCCCGCCGCCATGCCCTCGTACACGTCGCCCCGCGGCCCCTCGGGCCCGCTGGCCGTAGATAAGGCTCCGTCGCCGTCCATGGCCGCCGACGAGAACACGGCGTGGGCCCGCCCAAACCACCACAGCACGCCCAACTCCAAGACGTCGCAGTACATCGACAAGATCACACAGGAAAACGACCGCCTGCGCCGCGAGCTCCGCGCCGAGAAGCTGGCCCGCGAGGACGAGGCCAAGCGTGTGTCTGCTGCACAAACCAGGGCTGAGGACTCGCGTGCCGAGTACCAGCACCTGCAGGTCCTCGCCGACACCAATGCACGGGCGATAGAGCGCAAAGACCGGAAGCTCGAGGAGCTCAAGGCCACGCTAGACACGGAGATCCGCCGGAGGAAGATGGCGGAGCAGAGAGCCGAGGAAGCCCTCAAGATGCTGGGCGACACGCGCTCCGAGACGCAGCGCCAGCTGGCCCAGGCCTACGAGATGAAGGGCCTGGCAGACACCAACCTCGAGACGGCGCGCGACGGCTTCAAGCGCATCACCGACGGCTACGAGAACAAGGTCCGCCAGATCAACCAGGAGCTGAACGAGCTGCGCAAAAAGCGCCTCGAGGATGCCGACAAGATCAAGCGACAGGCCATCATCAGCGACCAATTGCAACATGAGTCGTCGCGCTCGACGCGCACCGAGGCCAAGCTGATCAACCTCATGGAGGCCTACAAGCAGGAGCACCGCAAGGAAATGGACAGCCTCATCCAAGAGGCCGAGCGACTGCGGCGCGCTCTGCCCGAAAAGGAGCGCGAGGCCGAGAAGCTGGTCGAGGCCATGAAGGAGACCCGTGATAAGATGCGGTGGGTCATGACACAGCACGAGCGCCAGACAGGGAGCCGGACCTAAGAGACGCTTTGCCCTTGCACTCACTTATCCTCGCCTCGTGCGCCCGCCCTGCACACAGGCCAAGACGTGTTCCCCACACTACGACCATAATGACCAAAGCTTGTTTTCTGGCTTAAAACGCATCTGTAAAATATCTGGGGTAAAGGGCGTTGGAGTTTGGCACGCATCAGCACATTGCACACACACACACACACACACACTACGCTAGGATTCGGGGGGGAGAGGGGCGCATTCTTGACCGAGTATGCGCGGCACGGCCACCATGCGCTTTGAGCGTCCACTGGATGTTTTTATTTGTCATCTGCGTGTTGTCGAGCATAGGCCATGTGATGCTGGATACCTTTATCAATTTTATATTTTTGCCACTTTTTCTTGATAAAGTTTCGCCTATTGGTTGGTTTGCGCCCGGACGCGAGGGTAAATGTCAACGTGCCTTTGTGGATAGACCAGTGTTTGACTAGACCAACGGCGCGCCTGCCTGATATGCCCAAGTAGGTAGGCACTGGGGATGCTGTTTCCTAGACTGCAACGCCAAGCCGTTTGCCGTTTGCTCTCCCCTCTCTCCCCCTCTCCCTTGCATCTTTCACGGCCATTATATCGCCTCATTAGCATTCAAGCAAACGGTCAATCAAACAAGAAACTGCGCTAACTCTCGATTCACTCCCCCCACCTGTCTATAGTAACATAGCCCGACCCAGCGTACAAATACAAGCATCGACGCGGCACTAAACACCTGGGAAATGCAGACAAACTTCCTCCAAGCTCAAAGATGCGGAAGCGGTTCCACAGACATGACAACAACCAGCCAAGACAAGGCTTGATTCCGGCATGACCCTCGGCCTGTACAACAGTTAGCCATGACGCAAAGGCCCGGACAATGATCCTACCAAGGTATGCTGGTCTAATTGACAGGAGTGCCACATTGAGGGCAGCACTTTCCAGGAATCACCCACACTGTATCCCCACGCTCAAGGCAGGCGGGGCAGCGACGGCCAGGTACCTACAATACTGAGTATGCATCTTGGCTTTCTGCTTCTATGCTTACCGGCATGGTGTTGATGCCTTCAGCGTCATTCATACAAGGAATGGCGACCAGGTGGGTTAGTGCATGCTTGCACATGGTGATAGTGTCGGCGTGATTAGAGGAGACAACAACAAGGTGGTTTTATGGAGAGATGAGGCCCAGGGCGTGGATTTGGGCAATGTGTATTGGAGAAAGAAGGTAGAAGAATGGCTCAATGGTTGGCTAATCAGACCGCAGGCAAGTCTTTATACTTGTGTGCATCGCAGCGCGATTGTGGCGCCCGCTCCACAATGCACTTGCCCGTTCTTGAGAAGTCAAGTCTGTCTATTCTTCGCCTCTGCATGACATGCATGGTCCGTCGTGCTTCGCTGAGGATAGCGTATCTGGAAGCTTGCGTCACGTACTAGTGCCTAACGGAACACATGTGGGCAGATAGATTGATGGATTCCTAATATACGCCATGTCCCTGAGCATGTGTTCTAGCCTCGAATCAGTCTGGAATGGCAGCACGGCTGTATATACGAGTATCACAAACGACCAGCTGCGGGCCGTCTCATTCCATGATCAACGGGGCTGCCAGACGCCAATTACTATGCAAGAAGAACAAGTAAAAAAAGATTGCCTCCAAAAGCATGCATCGAGGACCAGAGACATGAGAGTCACATGGCAGTCCATCACGTTGACTGCTCCCATTCGCAAAACCTGGTGCGCATCATGCATATCTATCCATAAGCGCTCTCGGTAGAGGTGGACCTGACTGGCCGGATCGTTTCTCGGTGTGATTTGCGGATTCCAAGCATGTCGTTGAGCCTCGTCGTTTTTTCATTTTCTCAATTTGCGCGCCAAGCACACGCAGCTCAAACTAAAGGCATGGCTATCTGCAACCACGAACAAACTCGGGCAAGGCGTCCCCCATGCTACTTGCTGCATGTTGCTTGCGGCTGATTACCAGAGTTGGGATGCAAAGAGCAAACACATCATTTGCCTTTGCAATCACGAGCGGTAAGTAAGTAACGAGTACTTACTTACACCAAGGTGTAGCTGTCTGGCTGCTACTACTTACCCCTCGCAACCCCGGCCCTCCTTTCTTTTTTTTTGCTGCTACACAAGGCATGGAACTGGGCACTGAGACCGACCGATTGACTTGCAGGTGCGGGGCGCGTTGCACCAATCGATCCATGTTGGTAGTCTTGGTCTCGTGTCTGCTGCGGGTACCCCCAAGGTGCTCATCTGTGTCGCTTGGCGTAACCGGCAACTGAGCAGGGTTGTTGCATGAACAAACGCATCCATGTCCATGTTACTGCGTGCGACATGATTTGTCCTTTTTGACTCGTGCTTGGCCGTGTACCTGCTTGGTGTATACATGGCTTCCATGATAGCATGTCGGTTTGTCCCATCAGCAAGCCTCTTGATCTTTGACTCGAGTCCAATGGCAAAATTCTCCCGAGTAACTACTGTCTGACATAGCGATTGTTGTTCTACACAGCCTGTCTACATAGCCCTTTGAATGGAGCATGTGTTCTTTTGTTTTTCTTTTCTTATCTCTTGATTGTAATGCTTTACACAGGGAAAACCCCACAAAAAATAACATTGGAAGCAGCACTTGATGGCATCAAGAAAAGTGTCATATTCCTTGTTTCCACACATGGCATCTCTGTTGTCACTGTAAAGATGATGTCATGTGGGTGTGTGTGTGGAGCGAAATTAGCAAAATGGCAACATGGTTATATATACATATCTAAGTGCTAGACAAGCGGGTGTAACAAACATGCACTCACGACAGATACGGCAAGTGAATCATGACTATCAAGTCCCGCCAGGCATTCCCTGTCTGTATTGAAGACGAGAGGCGTGGACAAAAAAAAGTGCTGGCCCAGAAAGAGAGCTGCAGTCATCATATACACATCTCACAAAAACCATCGTATTGCAACCAGAATGACATGGACAATGGAAAACGATACGCTTCAGCCACTAACACCAATGCTACGACTACATCCTATGCAAAATGTACTCGACCGCCCTCAAAGCCGTGTAAACTTGCTTAGCCCACCACCATACCTGCGCCTCTCACTCTGCAATCGATGATACAGCTCATGCTGCTGGCGATGCCCATGCAACTGCAAACTCTCATGTGAGAGTTGTTTTCCTCGACCAAACCGCGGACCGGCCGGGAAAAACTATCCGTGGAATTAGCTACATCCACACATGGCATCAACATGAGTGCACTGCGTCTCAGTGCAACCCAAGTGTCAACGACAGCACTAGTCAACGTAGCGGCTTAGAACAATGCATGGTTTCATTCAAGCCCTACTAACCGTCTTGCTGATCCGCACCAGCAGCACCCCCTTTGACACGACGCCGTTTGCATCGTAGAGGTGCAGTATGCGGTAGCCGGACTGAAGGCGGTCGATGCGGAAGCAAGCCCAAGCAGCCAGGTCGTCCCCGAGACGCTCATCGTCCATGACTTTGAATCTATACATGCCGTGTTAGCACGTGTTTGGAAGTGACCAAGACAATGTCGGGGTGCATGTAGCTCCCTAGCCAGTGACACTTTTGCTGACATGGCTAGGCCCAGAACGAGCAGCTGCGTAGGCTAGGGCAAGGCGAAGCGGTGTTGTCATGAAAAACAAAGCGACGAGGCGTAGGCACTGGGCATGAAAAAGCGGGTCCTTTGCAGCTTGACCGATGGAATCCCAGCAGCGTGCCACGACCGTCCTCGACATGGCCTCTTCAGCGCCCGTGGAACAGTCAAGCTGCGCATATGCAATGGATAAACGCACTGTCAACCAGATGGAGACTGGGCTCCGCATGCAGAGCGACATTTTCTGAGAGCTTGGTCATGGATCCGTATGATCCATGTCAACGCGCACTGATGGCCACGTAGCGCAAAAAGAATACCAACTCACCTGACAAAGGTCAACTCATCCGTCACGCCCTGCACACCAGTGAACTTGACGACTTCGCCACCAAAGTCGGGATTGGGGCCCCTGGCCGTTTTGGTCTTTAGCTTGTATTCGCCTTTTTGGCTCCTTCCATTGCCTGGTACGGGCTCGGCATTCCGCTCTTGGTGCGACTCAACGTGGAGTTCAATCTTGACATAAGGCTTAAAGTCTTTGGGGTCGTCTTCCTCAGGAGGCAAGGGGATGTGCTGCCCGGCGATGAACTCGATGCTGAGATCCATGTCGTGGTGAGCAATGGCAGTCTTTTGCGTTGGCTCCTTGCTCGTGCTGCGATAACCCTCTGGCTTGAGAACCCATCCTGGGGTGCCTGCAAACAAGGCCTCGTTTTGCATCATTCCACCGTCCCAGCGTTGCCAGTTGAGAGCTACAATCTGCACTCCAGCGCGCCAGAAGACCGAGGGGTTTAGGTTGGACGAGGTCAACCGAAGGCCCTTTGGGTATGCACGCATGAGATAGTGCTTGTTGTGCTCAAACAGACCGACCGGGTTTTGTTCATGCAGTTCCATCAACACGCCTTCGGAAAGCGAGAAAATGTGCGTGGGTATCTTGGCCTCTGGCGTGTCCAAGCCCTTGTACGAGTAGCCACCAAAGTAGACACCCAATCTTGACAAGGACTCTATGATTTTGGGCTTCGGCGCTGGTGGTTTCTTCTCTCCGTCTGGACCAATTTCCTCTTCCGAGCCTGCAGACTCGACGCTCGTGACGTGCTCTAGCGGCGGGGTTGATGCACCAGGCGTCGAAGCTGGCTGGATATGCCCGCGCTTGACCTTGACGAGGATCTTGTTCTCCAAATCTTGTAGTCTAGGCAGGGCAACTGTGGCCAGGCTCTGCGTTGGGTCAAGCGGCTCTTCAAGCAGCATGCCTTTCCAGTACTCTTGCATAAGCTCGACCATGATTTCCTGCTGCTCTGGGCCGGCGTGTACCTCGAGACTAACAATCAGAGGTAGGTTGGATACTGTGAAAGCGTAGTCTCTGATGGTCGCGCACACGGCCCGAAAAGTCATGTCCTTGGTCAGAGTGTAGCCGTGAAACACCCTGGGTTCTGCGCGAGACGTGTAGGAAGCTGAATGCCATGGCTGAATCTTTTGGCTGTCCGGTTGATGCGGCGGCGGCGCTGGCTCTTCGTCGTCGGACTTGTCCTTGGTGCCGAATTTGAGGCCGAGGCGTTTCCGAATGCTGAGGCCTGATTTGGATTTCTTCTTCTCTCTCCTTGCGTCACTGGCGCCTGGGTTGCCCATTGCAGCTTCTTCGTCCGAACTCGAGTCGGAGGGGGCATCGCCGTCCCAAACATCAACTTCAACACAGCGACACCCGCGCATGAGGACGTTCTTGTAAGCGTCGACGCTCGAGTCGCTCGAGAGCTGATTGCCGGTGAGGTACGTGTTGTGGCTTGACGAGACGAAGTAGTTTGAGATTGGGTGTGACTCGTCGAGAGGCTGGGCAGGCTTCATGACATTGGCCAGGCCCGACATGAAGTAGCTGGCAAAGGACGCAAAGGAGCCGTCGCCCAGGGCCTCGGCGTGCCGTTCTGCTTCGCTGTCGGCGACGTGCTGCGACCCATTCTGCTCCTTCAGCCAGCTCAGTTTGCCCTCGCTCGTCTGCAGATTGTGGCGCATCATGACCTGTTCGTATATGGCACGGACATGGCTCTCGAGTTTCGACAGGTCATCGAGGGTGCGGGCTTTGGCCGATCTATCCCGCCGCCATTGCCTGCGCCCTCGAGGCCTTGTTCTTCGTCACAACCACCCCAAGGTATGCCCCCTCCCCCCTCGTGCACATTGCTGACCCCATTGACCCACGACAGCTGAGCTGCCTGCAGTCAGCACTCTTCCTCATACACACACACACACACACACACGCGCGCGCCAGCGTCGGCAAAACCCCCACGCTTGTATTAAGTATCCTCCTCAGCTTACCCCCCCCCCCCCCAGTTGTTGCTTCTCCAGCACAACACTGCCCTACGCAATGCCCGACCCCTCCAAAGACAGCAAGCTGGGCACGCCCAAGATCGACCAGCCTCACCTCCAGGCCGGTGGAGGCACCGCCTCTGCTTATCAGACATGACGGTCACGGTCACGGCAAGAGACGAGAGGTCGGCTCCTGCCTTGGCTGCCGCATCGGCGTTTGATCATCGCGCGTTTCCTACAGCAGGCGGGCCATGGCCAGGCAGGCGGTTGGCGGTGGACAAGGGCCACGCAGCATCGAGGCATTTGCTGCTGCAGGCCGGGTGCTGGTGGAGAGACGGCTGTGGCTGTGAATGGCCGCATGTGGCTGCGCGGCTGACAGGACATAGCAATTCACATCCAAGGCCCGCGCGCGCCAAGCACCGCCGACGTCACTCAGGGTCCAACCATTGCCTGGCCCATTCCGCCTGGCCCATTCCCTTCATTCCTTCGTCCTCCCACCCGCCACATCACAATGCACCCGCCACGCCAACACGCAGAGAGCGAGGTCCGTTCCTGGGGCTTTGCCCATGTTTTCACCTGGACAGACGCCCCGTACGTCCATCAATCGTTTCCCTTTGCTTGCTTCCTTTCATCTTGCACCGTTTATTTGCCTGCCTGCATGTATATATATACAGCCACATTGACCACGGCGCAGCAATGCACACTACCCGCCGCACAAGCACAGCACCAAAACAACCCATCTCGTCCTCGACGGCTCCATAACCTATACCTATCCCAACGACCCACACGCCAAAAGAGAGACCATAGGCCCCGGCGCAAGGTGGGATGTCGACGCACACAAGGTGCATCAAGTCTGGGTCGGCAGCCAAGGGTGTACCTATGTCATTGGCGAACAATAGCATGCAGCCCTTCATTCAACCCCCCCGCACCCTCATCCTAGGAATCCGTGTTGCCCCAGATACTTGATTGCACCAAGCGCTAGCTGGTCCGCCCTGACAAGCTCCTGTTCCACCATGCGCTCGTACAGGCCCGGGAGCTTGTTGTCCTCTTGCTTGGGAGGGTGCTGGTATTTGCATTTGCTGTAGTACGGACACCTTCCATTGCGCCTCCAGTTGGTGCACAGCCTGTTGCTCTTGCTTTCTGTTCGCGACGACGCTGGCTGAGGCGGTGGCACTTTGACGGCTGGCGGGGCCACCTTGGACGACGTGACCTCTGGTGCTTCGTCGCTCTCTTCTGAATCCGACTCGGATTCCGATGCTTCTGAGCTCGACACTACCGACGACTCGGACAGGACCGAGCTCTCGTCCGACTCAGTCTCGCTGTCGTAACCCAGCCCAAGGTCTACGACTGCTGCCGCCGGCTGCTTCCTGACCATGCTCTCGTGTAACTTTTGTCGCAACGCCGCCAGCTCCTCTTGCTTCTTCTGTTTGTCTGTCTCGTGCTTCACGCCATGATGCTTGCGCTCACCGCTGCTCTTCTGAGGCTGTGATTGACTCAGGCCGGCCGGCTCTTCCTCTTTCGGCGGTTTCCCTTGCATCCTACGCAGAAAATCAAGCTCTGCTTTGCGTTTCTTCACAGCCTCTTCCTGCTTCTCCATGATGCGCTTCTGTGTTGGGAAGTTTTTGCGGCGGTCCTTGATCCACGCCGCTACTTCAGCCCCGGTTTGTATGGTGATGGTTTCTCCCTCGTGCTCGAAAGCGAAGCCTCCACCTTTTAGCTTCTCAGAGTATGTCGCCTCCTCATCGACCTCTTCGTCGCTACTTTCATCCCGCGCAACCTGGTGCGACAGCCCCAACGTGACCTTGCGCTTCTTGTCATCTGGTTTCGTGACGGGTGGCATCGGCAGCGAGAATCCAAAGCTGGGAACTTGCGGGGGAACGGCAGCCTTGGCTCGGGGCGGTTTTGAGCTCTGCTGCAATGCCTTGTTTGGCGGTTGCGCATCGCTCGTCCGATCCGTCAGCTTTCGCTTCTGGCCTGCATGCTGCGATGGGGAATATCGAGGGTATGGCTCGCGCAATGACGGATGCATCGAGGCTTCTAGGCAGCCAGCATTTTGTGGCCGATTCGCCGCATCGTTTGAATGACCCGAATTCAAGTCGACCCTGTTGTTTCCGCCCCCTCGACTGCTCTGGTGCCCTCCCCTTTGGCCCCTGCCGCGCCCATCTCCCCGGCCGCGAATTAGCCCATGACCGCCTCTTGAACTTCCTACAGAAGCGTGAAAACCGGCGCCCCTGCTGTGGCCACCCCCTCTGCCCCGACCTCTCCCGCTGTCGCCTCTGTTATGACCTCCCCGTTGACTTGTGTATGGTTGCTCGTCGCATGTCGGCTGTTTGGGTGGTGGCGGCGGAGGCGGCGGCGGAAACCTGAATGCCATGCCTATTGTATGCGTTGCGGTATGGCTGCAACGGGTAGCGCAGAAAGAAGTGGTGAGAGAAAAGTGAGAGAAAAGTGAGAGGTTACGGGCACCAGACTCGACGCGCCTCGGGGGTCCGACGGCGAGGCGAGCCAAAAAGTTGTTATCGATAGGCACCGCTAGCTCCACGCTAAGCATCGCCCCAAACTGCGACTCCTACCTTTGCCTCTCGCAACCAAGCCACAATGTACAGGTGACCATCTCCGAGACTCCCTTGATCCATGAAGCCCCCAAAGTCTCGGCCATGTTCATACTCGTAAGTGGGACCAACCCCGACCGTTTTTCTTGAACGTGGACCTTGCGCTCCAGAGCATGTCGAATTTTTTCAGACAGGAACCATTTATGCTGTTCCAATTCTTGTTCCCATGCCGATACCTGGTCCAGCAGCTGGAAGACGGATATGTGCTCCACCAGACATTAACAACTCTCCAGACCACGATTCAAGACCTGATACAAATCAAGCCGCAGGACTTTGAGAAGCCTAGCGCACAAGCCATCAAAGATGTTATCAACGACAAATACAGCAACAAGATTATTCCCAACATTGGCCTCTGCCTCTGTATGTGGGATCTGCTGTCAGCTTCCGAGGGTCTGATTGGCCATGGCACAGGGCTTGTCAACGTGAATGGTGCGTTAGCAGACTGGCGTCACCCGCCTTGGGCTCACATGTATAGTCGAGTTCCGCATGGCCGTCTTCCGGCCTTTTCGTGGTGAAATCATCTACGGGCGAATCAAAACTTCCAACCAAGAGGGTATCATGATCGACCTAGAGTTTACATCCGAAGTCTTCATTCCGTACCAGAATCTCCCGGACAACTCGTCCTTTTCTCAAGCAGAAAATGTCTGGGTATGGAACTCGGAAGGCACCGAGCTCTTCTTTGACAAGGGCGAGCCGGTGTTGTTCAGGGTTGAGCACGAGGAGTGGTTCGACCAGCGCCCAACAATTGTAGAGAAGGACGACAAGGGCGAGATTATCGAAGAGCGGCCCACAGCCTGGAGAGTGATTGTAGGTTCATCAGAGTGCGTTGTGTTGGTACGAGTCTAATCAGAAGTACAGGGATCGATGGCTCAGCCGGGTCTTGGTCCCACATTGTGGTGGGCAGAGGGCGGAGAAGAAGGAGAAGAGGGCGACGTGGACATGGAGGATGGCGCTGAAGAATGATGGTTCTGCCCATGTCTGGCTGGCAGGCCCAACCCTGGTGCAGCGTTTTCGGGAATATTGCGAGAAGCTTGCCTGCCGTAGCTCTGTGCGTGCTGCTGGGCTGTTCGGGCTGTTGGGTGCATATTGTCCGCCAAGCGATTCACGTACTTGATCGTCTCGAATTGGAAACCACCAGCCGAACCTCGGTATCTTTCTCCGCACTGTCCCAAGAGCAACTCGGCGCGCCCGATGCGTGTAGGTGATCTGTGCAGCCACCATTGACAAGCATAGTACATAGCACCGGCCCCAGACTTTGCGTCGGCCATCGTCCCCGTCTTCCCTTTGTTCTTTCGAAAGCCACCACTTTTTTTTGCCCCCCGCAACCACTCGGCCGTGCGATTACCGTAGCCCTGGACATCAACCAAGCGATAGCCGACACAAGACGTGATCATCTCATTGTTGCTAGCGGCACAGAGCAAACAGCAAAATGGCATCATACACATCGGTCCACCTTGCTGAGAGGCCGCAAGACGGCGTCGTAGCCGGCAAGACGTTCACATGCAGGCAGCACCAAGTCCCGCCAGCGTCGTCGCTCAAAGACGGCCAAGTACTGTTCCAGACACTGTACCTGTCCCTGGATCCCGCCATGCGCGGCTGGCTAAACCCCACACGATCGTACATCCCGCCGGTCGAGATTGGGGCTGTGATGCGCGGCAGCGGTATTGGCGTCGTTGTGGCGAGCAAGAGCAGCAGGTTTCCCGTGGGCACGTATGCCAGCGCCATGTGCGGATGGTCCGAGTACGCCCTTGTCGACGAGAAGCACGTGGAGCCGCTGGACCTGCCAGAAGGCGCCGTGCCCACGGATGCACTCGGGGTGCTGGGCATGACGGGCCTCACAGCCTACTTTGGCATCCTCGAGATTGGCCAGGTCAAGAAGGGGGATTTTGTTGTTGTGAGCGGCGCGGCGGGTGCTACGGGAAGCGTGGTTGGGCAGATTGCCAAGCTCAAGGGCGCAAAGGTGCTGGGCCTCGCGGGCGAGGACAGCAAAGTATCGTGGCTGAAGGAGGAGCTGGGCTTTGACGACGCGCTGAACTACAAGGATGCCCAGTTTGCAATGAAGTTCCGCGAGGCGACCAAGGGCCTGATTGACGTCTACTTTGACAATGTTGGTGGGGACATTCTCGACATGGCGCTGTCGCGGGCGAAGCCTTTTGCTAGGTTTGTGCAGTGTGGCGCCATCTCGGATTACAACAAGAAGCAGCCGCAAGGGCTCAAGGTACGCCGACACGGTCTCGCAGGCGTGTGGCAGCGCTAACGCAGGCAGAACTACATGATGATCATCTCGATGCGCATCCGCATGCAGGGCTTTGTTGTGTTCGACTTTGCCGACAAGTACGCCGAGGCTAGGAAGCAGCTGGCGCAGTGGGTGGCTGAAGGCAAGCTCAAGCGCAAGGAAACCATTGTCAGGGGCGGCATTACCAAGGCCGAGGAAGCATTGGTGGCACTGTTTGAGGGAAAGAATACTGGTATGTTGGCTATGCATTGCTGTTTGTGTGGTCCGAGGGCTAACGGTTGCAGGCAAGATCATGGTGCAGGTAGCGGATCCAGAAGCTGTCAGGGCGAAGCTATAAGTAGAGCATGTGTGTGTGTGTGTGTGTGTGTCTGTCAATCACGCGGCAGCGAGATGCATCCATGTACGTAGTGATAGCAGTGATAGTAGCGGTAGTAGTAGTAGTAGTAGTAATACATGTCTACATGTATACTAGCTGCTAGCACTAGTCGGCCGCCCCCCGCGACTTTGCCCCTCGGCCTTGATGGGCCCCTGCACACAACTTTTAGACGCCGCCGCCGCCTTCACCACGACATGGCCTCGCTCACTGTTCCACCCCCGCCCGCCCACGGCATGTTATGCTACGAACCCTCGTGCAAACAATAACCCGAGCCATGGCCGCCTCCGCCCCCGCCCCCGCCTCCTCCGCCTCTGTGGCGCTCGCACGCGTGTCCATCCCCAAGAACGGCGTCGACTACCGCGGAAAAGTGGTGCTTGCGCCCATGGTGCGCTCTGGTGAACTGCCCTCACGGCTTCTGGCGCTCAAGTACGGCGCAGACCTGGTATGGGGCCCAGAGACCATCGACCGCGCCATCATCGGCACCACCAAGCGCCTCAACCCCCACACGTCGACGCTCGAGTTCACGCGCCTGCCCACGTCCAAGATCAAGAACCCGGCCCTCGACCCCGAGAAGCGCGAAAGCGTCATCTACCGCATCCACCCCGAGCTGGAAAAGGGAAAGCTCATCTACCAGATCGGCACAGCCAACCCCGACCTCGCTGTCCAGGCAGCCAAGATGGTGGCCGCCCACGTCGCCGGCATCGACGTCAACTCGGGCTGCCCCAAGCCCTTCTCGACGTCGGGCGGCATGGGCGCAGCGCTGCTCCGAACACCAGACTTGCTCTGCGACATCCTGACGAGACTCGTCGACGAGGTGGGCAAGCCGTTCGACATTGGCATCAGCGTCAAGATCCGGATCCTTGAGCAGCCTGAAGACACTGCCGCTCTGGTCAAGCGACTCGTCCGCACTGGCATCACTGGGCTCACTGTCCACTGCCGAACCACGCCCATGCGACCCCGCGAGCGCGCGATAAGACACCAGCTCAGCATGATTGGCGAGATATGCCGCCAAGCAGGCGTCGCATGCGTCATGAATGGCGACGTGACATCGCGCACCGAGGCGCTCAAGCTCATGGAAGAGTTCAATGTCGACGGCGCCATGATCGCTACCGAGGCAGAGAAGAACCCCAGCTGCTTCCGCCCCGAGGCCGAGGGGGGCCCTCATGAGTGGCGCTCGCAGTGGAAGACGGTCGTTACAGAATACATGCGCCTGGCACTGCAAGTAGAGAACCGATGGGGCAACACAAAGTACTTGCTTGGCCAGATGATTCCCGGAAAGGAAAAAGCATATGCAGCCATGAACAGGTCCAAATGCTACACCGATGTCATCAAAGCCCTGGGTCTGGAAAACGTAGACGACTTGCTACAGCAGGCTCAAACCGTCGACGACCATCTCGGCATACCCATCAACGAGTCGCGAGCCGACAAACGAGCAAGAGTAAAAGAGGCAAGCAAGCCCGAAGCAGCCACTGCCCAACAGCAAAAGGAAAAGCGAAAAGTCGACGAGAGCGAGGAACCAGAGGCTAAGCGCGTCAAAGTACCGGATGCCGAGCCAGAAGTGGCCGCCGTGCCCCAGCCTCAGGAGGTGCTGGCTCCCGCAGCAGCTTTGAGCGTATGAAAGCTCTTGCTGCTTTCCAGGACTCATAGCTGCATGTATTATGAGTGCATCACAGGCGTATTATAGCATTAGTATTTTGAGTCATGAGATTGTGTGGTGGAAGACGATCTGAATGAACAAAATAACAATCTCCTTCAACATACTACCCATTTTGGACAGAGATGACAACTCTCTAATTTTTCTGTTTTCTCATATTCGAACAAGGGACTCGCAGTCTATCGAGGCTTCTACCGTCTAATACTGAATGGCGTACTTTCTGAAACTCATGAGTCTCGTTTGCAGACTGATATATCCTATGGGGAACCCATCGTCACAAGAACTTAGCTAGCTAGCTAAGTAAAGAATTTCCATAACTAAACATGTCTACGCAATCAACGTAGCTCTTGCTGTTTAGCCATTCTCTTCAATGTACCGTGTCATGTTTATACAGATTGTCGCATTTATTTTCTGAATTCTTCACGTGCAGAACTAGCTGCTCTGACTCAAGGCCTTGACATGTGGCGGACGTGCTGAGCGGCTTATTCAACAACCACGGTGAAACTGCACAAATTTGCGTGAACTGAGAAAAACAAAACTTGGTGTGGACATTACAAGCATGTATGGGGCCAGTATGATGTAAGTGGAAAAAAAATGTTTGGTGTTGACGCAAGACGGAAGATCCCGTCACGGCATTCGTTCTGATTGGCTGTCGGAAGGTGCGCGTTCCGAAACCCAGTTCCCTACTTATGATGTTGTTGTGTTGCTTGGTCATATTCGACAAAGCATCCATGCCGCCAAGCGGGACTTGAACCACCGCTGGTTGCTAAACATCAACTAAGCCATCCAGTCCATCATGGCGCCCATACGTACACGCATCAAAACCGCCTTCGAACGTTCTAGTCGACCTTGTCGCGCCCACTACATAGCGCGCCTCCCTCGCGCTCCTTGCCCCCGATGAAGACACTACCAACATCCATTCTTCTCGCAATCATTGCCATTGCCCTTGCCATCTACAACAACGAGTATATGCTCTCACGAGTAGCCCACTCTCCCAAGCACATCACGTCCCTCGCAAGAAACACGAGCCGCATCCACGTCACCACCCAAAACATGTCGACCATGTTTCGCGGACTACCAGTCATACCTGACGACATCTATACAACAGACGCGCCCCGTAACATTGCAAAGTCCTTTCTCGCCATAGAGCAGTCAGAGGGCGCAGGCGCAAAAGTTAGGAGGAGCGTGGGTACACCCAAGCTCAGAAACTTTTCCCCCTTCCTGATGCTCGATCATTTCGCCATACCCCCAGGAGCTGGCTTCAATGATCACCCGCATAGGGGAATGCAAACTATAACGTATTTGCTGTCGGGTGCCGTGGATCATGAGGATTTTGCTGGAAATAAAGGAACTATCGAAAAGGGCGATTTGCAATTTATGACGGCAGGACGCGGCATCGTACATGCCGAGATGCCCCGCCCGAACGCGGACGGCTCTCCTAATGTCGGTATGCAGCTCTGGGTCGATCTGCATAAAGAGCTGAAGTCATGCGAGCCACAATATCGTGACCTTCGCGCAAAAGAAATCCCCGAAGCGACTGCGGACAACGGCAGGGTGAAAGTCAAGGTGATTAGTGGCCAGGCGTATGGCGTGGAAAGCCTGGAAGAGCTGGCGTACACACCCGTTTGGATGCTGGACTTTACAGTTCAACCTGGTGGTAAAGTGAAGCAGCCATTGCCAAAAGGCTGGAATGCATTCGCTTATGTGCTGAACGGCACCATCATCGTCTCATCCGACGGCGTTTCGCGACCTATCCAACAATACCACAACGTTGTATTTGAGAGCGCTGGCGATAGTGTGGAGATATCTGTCGAGGAAGGGGCTGAGACGGAGTCAAGATTTTTACTGGTTGCCGGACTGCCGTTGGACCAGCCCATTGTACAATACGGCCCCTTTGTGGTGACCTCGAGAGACGAGGTCATGCAGGCTATGATGGACTTTCAGAGCTACTCGAATGGATTTGAGCGGGCACAAAACTGGGAAAGTGAGATTGGGAAGAGATTAGTTCAGTAGGCTACTAAACCTGCACTAGATCTCGTTCCACATCCCATTCAATATTTCCTTTAGAAGTAAGCATGCTTGAATAGAAGATGAGCCAATGCATCTCTGCCCGTTCCCAAACTCTCAATCCAAACAAGTAAAGTGGATGTCAAGCAAATCCGATAGAAGCCTCTTTGGTAATGACGATATAAAGAAATAGATAAACGATTAACTACTGTTAGCTATACTACCGGAACTACATTTCTATGTAACTCCGCCAGCCATCTCACCAGGACACAAATATATGGCATCAGGGGTGGTTCCAACAGCTAGAGACGATTCGTGGGTGTGCAACTATTATTGGGCATTTTCTCTACATGTGTGGTCAAATTTAGCCTCTCACTACCTATATTCTCCAGATTAAAGTGAACATAATTCCAAAGCTTAGTCAGCGGTAGGCTTACACATTGACAAGATGATAACGTGTTTTATCAG
This sequence comes from Exserohilum turcica Et28A, assembly GCF_000359705.1. Classification (NCBI taxonomy): domain Eukaryota; kingdom Fungi; phylum Ascomycota; class Dothideomycetes; order Pleosporales; family Pleosporaceae; genus Exserohilum; species Exserohilum turcicum. The sequence continues at coordinate 117,999 of NW_007359959.1, read as the reverse complement.
TAAGCGGCCCACATCAGTAAGTGGCCCACCCCACCAAACCTGACGCGACGCTCTACTCAATTGCTCTACAGCAACTTAATAAAATTAAATTAAATTAAAAGATATTATTCTTTATCTAGCTTTACATGAAGTCCGAGTATGTCCTTGAACGTGGCACTTCGTGCACGTTGGCGGCGCGCGCTGACGTCGCTCGCCAGTCTGGTTCTGGTCACCCCCCATCACCACCCTTTCTGCCTCTGCAATGATCTGCTGAGCCTGTTGGACCTGGAGCACCCCACTAGAAGCGATATATTGACGCTGCCGCTCCTGCTTTTGCGTTGGCGCTAGTTTTCTTTACGTAGCTTCTTAATTTCCTCTATAAGTATTGTTACTGTTTGCATTGCAAGCTG
>NW_007359959.1:100342-116169 GCF_000359705.1 Exserohilum turcica Et28A | reverse complement strand
TGGCTTACAACACGTTTTTCTTGAAGCGCGCGAGATGCTAGAAGAACTCTACCTTCACGAGAAGTCTGTACAGAGCGTTGTTGTCGCGGCATAGTGGTGGTTGTGGAGAGTATCGCGTCAGGTTTGGTGGGGTGGGCCACTTACTGATGTGGGCCGCTTACTGATAAAACACGTTAGTTAGTTCTTTGTTAGTCATCACAACACAGCTTACTTTCTCGCCAAACCGAACAAAGACTTAGCTAGGTTTCCCCCAACCCATACATTCTTAATCCACCCTGAATTGACTGAAAATCATAGGAATTTGGAGTATAGTAGTATAGAATGCCACCCCTGCTCTGCGTTCTGGTCAACGATGATATCGGTCAATTACATTCGGCTTTGTTGTGGAAACTTCCGGACGTGCTTAGTCTTCCTACTATGACAGCTACGCAAGCTCGGTGTATCTTCCTGCACGTTCAAGGAAATCAATTCATACTTTCCTCTGTTCTTCCGTCAATTGCAGATTCACTGCTACAGTACCCAAGAGCACTACGTTCAATGCTTTGGTAGAAGGAAAGTATCCTGTCAGCATGCAAAAAAGGAGCGCGTTGCACAAGTCTCTAGTACGATGCGAGCTTGCAACGGCGAAACGCAGGGCGACTTGGTATCAGGACCGTGTTACATGCGAAGCGCGTGAATTCTCTACCCGTAAAGGTTCGGTTCGCTCAACGGTATGTACCAAGTATGGGTATCATCAAAATCTGATGTCCCATCTAATCTTGCGACACCGCTCTCTCTAGTACACTTCTAGCAAACGTATCGAGAATCTACCATTATGTTGAAACTAGTACTAGTCACTGCTATGCAACAGCTTGCCACTGCCGTTGCCAGATCGAACACGTCTGTTAGTTGGCTATTCCTCTGGCTCGTAAGATCTGAACTTAGTGACTGTTTCTTCAATGGTCAACTCAGTAGAACTGCTGGGAGGTGCATGTAAGTTTCTATACCTTGGGAGACAGTGTTGGTAACGCATATCACGTCGATAGCAATTAGGAATCTGATACCAGTGCATTAACTAAAAGTAACAAAAGGCCGACGTAGCAAAACATGAGTGACTTTGGGGTCATAAATTCTAACACTACTCTACACATTGAATATTAACTTCAACACAACCTTGTTTGTAGAAGGATACAAGTTAGGCTTCGTGGTTCTGTTGTGGCTAATTCCGGGAGTTGCTGTTTCTATTTGGGGTTATTCTTTTGCTAGTAACGGCGCCTTTCTTGTTTGTTTTTGAGATCTAGTGGAGGTGTGAGTTGAACTTAGTCACGCCGTTCAATGACGATATTAGTTACTAGCAAAATTGTTTCGTTTAGATGATTTAGTCGGGCTGGCGGTCTATATATATCTGTAGCCTAACTGTGAATGTTATATTGTTTCAACGAAGAGAACACTTATCGTCAGACAAGAAAAGGATAATTCTACTACTAATCTGACCCAATATTGCTATATGTCGCTCCAAAGAGAGAGCATGAATTTCGTTAATATTTCAATACACCTCACAGAATGACACTCTGCTTGGTGAAGAAGATTCTGTCTTTGTTAGCGGACATTGCATTATACCCCTATTGAGTGCAAACATCCTTGTTTGGCAGGCGAATATGGGATTTGCGCCTGATATTATGGGTAACATAGAAATATGAAATGAGATGTATAAGCATGTAAGAGAAATATGGGCAGTGCGGAACGTTGGTGTTGGTGATAGAGTAAGATAGGAGTTCGTATGCTCGAGTAGAAGGCTTTTGGTATGCTCACAGTGCCTAAATATAAGTCATCTTACTCTATACTGCGTGGGGATTACACCAATCATCTCTCTCAGTAGCCTATCCATTGTCTGGCATGTAAGCTATAATCAACGTACCATTCGTGAAATTATCGAATCTGATGTTAGAAAGACGAGTGGCTTATTGCAGCCAAAATCTGTTAGATGGTCAGTAATATCTCACTATAAACCGCCGTCGACTTTCATATCAACTCCTTGTGACTGAATAGAAAGCGTGGTCACTGGAAGCGTACCAATGCCTTCTCCTCATCTGATTTCAGTTTCGATTTCTCCCATGTCAAGGCTACCGTTGCCTTACTCATTTGTTACCAAATGAATATGGTTGCTGCAGCAGTTTCATCTTCGTATTAACCTATGATAAGGCCGAAGTCTATAATAAAGGGTGCACTGAAGCGTCTTGGACTTGATGTTTCGAAACTGGTTAGCTACAGTGCTGCGCCTTGCCATGTAAGCGAGGATGAAAAGAATGACAGAAGCCCTCCTTATGGATGTTGGTCTCGAGATTTAGTGTCGCGTGTAGCAAAATAGAACAAGTACTGACTGGAGGATAGTGTTAGTCAAGCACTTGTGGACCCCATATCTGCACTGTTCGCCATACGTATAGCGTTGCTTTTCTGCATTTTCTCCCACTTGATGATATCGCTCGACGAAACTTGTATACCCTTTGTACATTGAGAAATGATCCAACATTTATCTATTTATTAACTCTAATAGGGACGGCGCATCGGACGATGATCTGACACCGAGAATCATATCCAGCACTGGAGGCAGTACGACACAGGGCAGCCAGTAAGTATGTCATCATCAACACCGTTAAGGTGGGGGTGGCCGATCATTTCCACCGTGGTAGACCTGAGCGGGAACTACTCGCATTATAATATGGTGTTACACCACTGAAGGGTTCCAGTTCGTCACGGCGGTCATCAGACTCATCAAATCAATTGCCCAAGTCAATTCGATTTTCTGTCATAGCACGCGGTCATTCGTTACAATAGAACTCTCCTCAGGTAGAAAAACATCTTTGGGCTACTGCATGTAGTCGGTACGAATGTGAACAAGGTATATCTTGGAGTCCGAAGTGAAGTTGACGATAACGACGTGTGGTGGGCCGACGCGACCATGGACTTCCATAGCGCGCATCCCCCTGCTCATCAATCTATACGTACATTCGACTCTTCACCAACCGGCACCTTCATTTCGATCACAACAGACGTGGAGGCCTATATCGATTCTTGAGTATACCGCATCAATCTGTGGAACACATCAATGTCTGGCTTATCGAGTTCTTAACCCTTGAATATCTTCGCATCAAAAGCTTTTCGCTAGCTCGAGGGACGATACAATGAGCGCGACACTTGCACATGCATCGCTCCTCTAGAAACAGTAAACTGGGCTTAGTGAGTCAGTTTACTGTTTCGTTAAGCGATGGTCTAGCAGATATATTAAGGGGCAGAATCTTTACAGGTCGAGTGGTATGTAAGAGAGCTGAAGCACAATATATGATCTGTGCTAGAGATATGGATATTGATCTAAACAGTAGTGTGTAGTTCTTCATAGTAGAGGTCTACTTTCGGATGATATAGAGTTTCGCTACCAACTTAGCAGCCGATGTCGCTGCGCTCTCCACACAGTATGAAACTTAGCAGTTAACCTTGCCCCATCCACCCCACTAGTCTGCAATTATTTCCGGTTAATGAAACACCCAACAGATCGTTAGCAAGCAAAGAGTCTTCAACCTATGTCTGATACAACGGGGGACCAGCTTCAGAATGGTCAGAATACGATTTTGCGTCTGCAGCATCGCTGTAAAAAAAGAAACTAAAACAAGACAAGGGAATAGTTCCCTCTGATGTTCTGCATGTTTCAACTGATCGCATAGGACACTTCTAGATGCAGAATCAACATTCCGTTTCGGCAACAGTTCTTGAAGGCACCCGTGAGTCATTTGGTGGTGAGTTCTTATTTGCTGCTTTCTGCCCTTTTCCCCGTACACGGATGCACCATGATTTTAGGACTTAGCATTGGACTAAGTCCTTGGCCAAACATTCCCGAGTCAGGCATGACCCACATATCGAAGGACTGCAAGGCGACTGTCCAGCACACACAAGTGAGATCTTTGACGGCATAATCACTGAAGTCTAAACAAATGCAGTAAGTCGGAAGCCACAGGAAAGGGGTGAAACATGCTTGAGCTGGTACTATCGTTGCGACCATCGCTCAAGCCTGTTGCCTTCACACCTCTGTTTGATTCCAAGGAAATCTTTTGTCATCAATAAGAGTCATTTCACGCGATAGTCTGATTATTATCAATAGTGGAAAGAGGTACATAGACCTTTCGTTAGCTTTATTGGCAGTACAAATGATGTTTATATTATAAATTATATGCCGCGAAGTACATTATGATGACCTTTCGGGTGCTCATCAGCTTTCAGTGAGGAGCTTCCAATTCAGCAGTTGTCTCTGTCTCTATAGCTTTCAAGGTGTAAAAAATGTTTACAACGCTCTGAATTCCGAAAACCACGGCGGTGAGCCAGAACGTCAAGGCCCCATTCCAAGCAAACGGTCCACGTTTTACGCAGTGCATTGCTATGCCAGAACCCAACAGGATGGGAGACACGAAATTGACCCATGCGACTAGCGGAGGAAATAACGGCTTCACTCTTTGATCGAGAAATATGGCGCCTGCGAACGCCCAGCCTTGCACAATGAATGGGGCAAAAGGCATGAACGTCATTAACCAGCTCAGGTCGTTGAGTGCTTGAGTGATCTCTGGCGGTCGATCCAGCCGATATGCGGTTGTTGCGAAGAATATGGCGGGAACGGCGAAAGTGATACACGCCCAGGCCCCAGAAACTTCTTGTGCAGAGATGAGTGTGTGGCCCACGCCAGGGATGCGCTTCATTTGCTGCGACATGGCCGCAGTAAAAGAACCGTAGAAGGCTCCAGCGAGAAGGAAGAATGATGCTCCGACTTTGTAGCCCACATTATGATCGTGGTAGTGTTGTACGACTTGCTCGGCAGTGAGGGTTGGCGCGGCGGGTGGGAAGTTCCCCGAGGCAATGAAAAAGATGAAGGAGAATGAGGTATACAGAAGACCACTATAAGCGCACGCGCGATCTACAAGCTTGTTGGAAAGCCGAAGCTTGCGGGCCTGTGATGTGGGATCTTCGTGAAATGTATCGGTGGAATCAGTAGGCGCAGCATCACTAGTCTGGCTGACAGCAGAGCGCTTTCGCTCCATCGTGAAGCGCATTTTTTGTAAATGATGAACGAGTCTGATATTCGGAACTGAATAGACATTGCCAGTTTATAAACTATTCTGAGCCGATGGGCACTAGGAGTTGTCTAGTGCAGGGGACTCATGGTTGCGAGTCAGCCTGCTAGAAAGAACTCAGTCCTCTCATCAAACAGGGTATCTCTAGTAACCACGCTTATGAGTTACCACGCGAACAAATGATGACACAGAAACGAAACAACCACACTGATACATTTTCTGGGGATGTTTAACCCATTCAAGACAAGTGTCAGACTTCGTACTAGAAAAACAGAGAGAACACAGATGAAACCGCAATGTCTTGCTCATGGGAAACGCTCATTGTATGGAATAGAGTTTTGTTCCTGCAATGTTACACTTTTAATAATTCTCGGGTGACTAGCCGCAAAAGGATAGAGAGATAACCGTATATCCGGCTCAAACGTGGGTATGACTTCAGCGGTGGGGGGTATATTCTTCTAGCTAGAGGGCACCAGCGAAAAGGGATATGTCGTTAAAACTGTACTTAATACGAACACACCAGCCAGCCTGTCGCATATCAGAATTCCACCAAAATCATTCATCATGTATCTACAGACCTGTGCTGCCCTCTCCGTTGCAGAGCTGAGTATCTTTAACCTCATGCACGCTGCTCCCTTGACATACAACGTCATATACCGCTTTATCTTCTTATTTTCATTTCAGTATCTTTCCATCAACTTGTATTATATCTGCATCTACCCATTCTTCGTTTCACCCTTACGTTACATACCAGGGCCAAAAGATCATCATCCTTTCATCGGCCAATCTCTTAATCAATTCCGGGCGAATGGACCATACGAGTTGTACCTGTCGTGGAGTCAAAAATGGCCAAGTTCACCATTCATCCGTTACATATCCTTCGGAAATACCGAGACGCTTCTGGTTAATAGCTTGAGAGCACATCAAGAAGTATTATCTACGAAATGCTATTCATTTGTAAAGCCGCCTTTTTTCGCCAGAATCGTGGGTGAAGTGACTGGTATGGGCCTGGTATTTGCGGAGGGTGAAGAACACAGAAAGCAACGAAAACTGTTGAATGGTACAAACTTTGTTTATGACAAGGAATCTGCCTAGCGCTTGATACTGACGTCTCTAGGTATTTTTTCAAACCCAAACATGAAGAAGCTTTTGCCAGTTGTACAGTCACATGGAAAATACCTCATGAAGACTATTGACCAAAGTATCGGCTCCGATGAATCTGCCGTAGTGGAGGGTAATTGCATATATGCATGAACGGATATGACTACATGCTAAACAAGACAGTCGTATCACTGTTCTCCAAAGCCACTCTCGATATCATTGGTCTCATTACCTTGGGCAAAGAGCTGGATAGCCTGAGCGTTAAACCATCATTCCACGAATGCTACGATCTTATCTTTAACCAATCACCATTTTCGTCCTTTCTTACCGCTGTCAACACGTATATTCCGCTGCGAAATTGGCTTCCGCTGGACGCAAATAGATCTTTTATCAAGGCTAATGATGAAGTCAAACGCATCCTTCGACAGCAGATTCAACTACGCCAACAAGATATGATCAACAGAAAGAGTGCATCCCAGAATTCATCGCTACCAATCAGTCGCGATGTTCTTACCTACCTGCTTGAAGCGCCGCCTTCGGATCAACAGCAATGGACAGAAGACGAGCTACTGGGATATGTATGTCGTCACGCTTCGCTTTTGTTGTTCACATGCTGATAGCTCCCAGCTCCTTAACTTCATGTCCGCAGGTAGAACGCACTTGATTATTGTTTCTATAGAGGAGCGCAGCTAATGACGTCTAGGCCATGAAACTTCAGCTACCACACTGACTTGGGCGGTTCATGTGCTATCTATCCGTCCCGATATACAAAAAAAACTTCGAGTGGAAGTTAGGACGCTACCAACATGCAGTGACCCTGATTACACTCAGATTGAAAGCCTTAGCTACCTCAACAACTTCTGTCGAGAAGTTTTACGTGTCTATGCTCCTGGTAATTCCCCTCCCACCTTATTTTGGGCTATAATAACGCTATTTGCACAGCCGTCATGATTTGGCGCCAAGCGGTTGAGCCCGTCACAATCGAAAATGTATATATTCCTGCAGGGACCAATGTCATTGTGTCGCCCCAAGTATCGCAGTCTCACCCCCATATCTGGGGCTCTTCTGCAGATACTTTTGAACCGGACCGTTGGAACTCGCTCTCATCTGAATCAGCCTCGCCTTATGCTTTTCAGGCTTTCAGCAGCGGACCTAGAGTGTGCATTGGCAAAATGCTCTCCATGCTTGAGTTCAAAGCCATCTTAGTGGATATAATCAAGAAATATGACTTCGAGGCGGTGGAAGAAAAGCTGGTGTTGGAAAATTATCTCACATTACGACCAAGAGGCGGACTAAGGGTGCGATTCAGAGTCATTGAGGAGTGAAGGCAGAGTTGTAGAAACTCAATAATAAATGACTAGATGTCTGGATCAAGAAGGGAAAGAGGACACATAATTAGCATGCCTAGGCAGTGTTTATCGTTCGCGTATTGTTCTAATTGCAATCTAATTATGTCTAATCCAAGCCACAGTCTAAGAGGGTAAAAAAGACCTATGCACCGCTCGATACAGTAATCGTGATATCAGCATGGCTGATATGCTTAAACACTAAGCGATTTTCCCTTCACTGCAAGGGAGCGTTGCAAAGAAAACACCTAAGGGAGCAATAACAAGTTGTTGAAATAGGTATATAAAACACTGATGGTAGTGGTAATAACTGCCTTGAAGGAGAATATAGATCTAAGGCGAGACTTTATAGTGACTCAGGCTGGGCTATAACATCCATCAAAGTATACTTTGATCTGCACTTCCTTCGCGATGTCTTCTACTAATCATACTAGTAAGAACGCAACTCCGTTTCAAACAGGGAACTTTCAGTGTTATGAGCATGCAACTGGGGCGAGCAGTTTCACACTACCTACACTTTTAACCGTCACTGACTCTCCGTCCCCTAGCCCTCCCTTCCCCACTTAAGTAAGACGTCGCGCTTTCGAAATTGTTCGTTTCAAATAATCATAAGCCCTGCCAGAATACGGTTATGAATAATACTTGTTAACACTAACGTGTCACTTCTGTAAATGGTTTGTTAGGCATTTTAAATAAGGGTGTGGACACTAGCCTCTGAACTAACGGCAACCAATCAGTTTTCATTGCCAATTACCTACCGTCAATCTGCTTCGAATTCCACCTCATATAACACACATTTGGTTTTATTTCTTATACCTGTCACTACGTTCCAGAAATGTTACAAGAAAGGAATGCAACTGAGACGTAATGATGTACGTCTACGTAAGATGTTCGTTTTGCAATCGATTCATTAGAATCCGCAGCAAAGTAGCCAAGACGAGCATTCTAAACTCTGTAGTGCTCTGTGCATTTGTCTCGGAGTAAGATTATCTTTTGTGAAACAGTGTCAGGAGATCGTGACAGGAAGAAAGCGCTGCTGCTGGACAGATTTACTCATCGTGAATCAAAATCAAGTACCCTAGGTTCAATCAATCCTTCGACAGATTTTGTTTGATCACGTTCATTAGACCGAAATGGGGTGAGTCTCTGCCTCCGATGGGTGTTGCGAAACGATGTGTCACAGCTGGTGTAGGACTGAGTCGTCCCCCGAGTTCCTTCCTGTACTGTTGTCATTCTATCCAAGTCATGCTTAGGGTAAATCATGCAAAAAATGATATAAACTCATCAAGGGCCGGTTAAGCTTGCAGGTCATCATTTTCGCAACTCACGTCTTCCACTTTACAATACATAACTACTACTCCATCATCTGACTACACAAAATGGGTCATTCACGCCACGACTCCGCAAGCGAACTATCAACTCTAGGAGATGTCTCGAGGGAAGAATATGGCGAGATACTCTCAAAGTTTCTCGCCGATGTGGATTTCTACATGCCGCCGTTTGAATACGATTTCACGCTTGAAGAACCGGTAATGGCCTACTTCGCCCGACAGCCTAACTGGCCTACCCATCTTACGGACAAAGCTGTTTATATGGCCAAATGGATGTCCACTGGTCTTGGAATGTGCTACCCATTTGCCAAGAAAGACATTCAAGTTGCATACGGTATCCACGCCACATATGTGCTCTTCATCGACGACATCATCCATGAGCTGGGGGACGCTCTCGATGAATTTGAAACACGTCTTGTGAGCGGCAAACCGCAGAAATCGCCAATCTTACAATCGTTGGTGGACTTCTTGTTGGACAACAAGACGTACATGGGCCCATACGCTGCGGCGATGAATACCAAGGCCACTATCGAATTTATCTGTGGTTGCATCATGGAACGAGACTATGACGGCAAGGTTGTGCCACCAGTGGGCGCTAAGAAGTTCCCCGGTTATTTTCGCGAGAAAACAGGCTACACGGAGCCATACGCGCACTTTTGCTTCCCCGAGGCGATGTTCCCTGAGAAGGAGTATTTGCATGTGTACATGCCATGCATTCAGGACCTGATCGAGTTCATCAGCTACGCTAATGACATACTTTCCTTCTATAAGGAATCTGTCGTCGGTGACGAGCGCTTGAACTATGTTTGCAACATTGCAAACACTCATGGACTGAATGCATCTCAGGCTTTGAGGTTGGTCTGCAAAAACGTTACGGAAAACGTAGTCACTACTCGGAAGGTTTTGAACGATTATCCGGAGATGAAGGATACAGTTGACGAGTTCTTCCGTGGATACATCGCATGGTACCTGAACCAGACGAGGTACAAGTTAACTGATATTATTGTGAAGAATTCGGACGGCCAGCTCTTCAAACTTACGCCCGCTGAGCCTAAGGTATATAGAGGTAACAAGCAAGATGAAACTATAGTACTATAGATCTTTATGGACATTATATGTCATAATATAGTTTTCATAGTAGTAGTAAACAGAGAGGGATATAATTTCTCTTTGTATATAGTAGTAATATATGATATCTATTATCTCTAACTATTAGTATAACGCGGAGTTAGATAGGTCTAATTCATAATCTATTATATACTCTAACTAAGTCTACAGTTTTTAATACTACAGAGGGGTGACACGAAAAAAACGTCACTCAGAAAGTTGTTATTTGAAAACTTTAATATCTAGCTGGAAAAAATAGCTAAAAATAAACGGATTGCAGATTTAGAAAGCCGAGATCTCCTAGTTTAGCATAGTGGACCAACTATCTGCTTAGTCAGCAGCCCTCAGCAAACAAAAATCCCCAAACTAGAAGCTTGAATAAATCTAAACTAAATATCCAGATTACTCTATTGTTTTTATATAAAAAGGTCTAAGTCTAATATATATTATAGATCTATCTTTAATATCCAAGCTCTGACTGTTATAGTATACCTTTACTAGTTAGATCACGTGATATATAGAAGAGTCTGATTTTTTAGAGTATATTTATTTCTCGCTAAGAATAGAAGCTATTTTTTAGTGTACCAGCCCTTAGCTTCTACTACAGCTTGCCAACGCCTAGTGTAACGGGCTGAACGCCCTTTGGATAGCTCCTCGATGGAATCTCGGGCCAAGCTGCGCGCGCACCATCTGAACTACGTTCAGACCGAGCAGCGCTCAGACAACGCGCTCAGATACTCCGGCATAACCTTTCTCCGATAAGTAAATAAACACCACGTAAGCAGAGTAGATAGCTCCTTATCGAATACAACCTCTTGTATACCTCGCAATTGCTCCCTGGAGCGCAGCCCCTTACACCTAGGTAGAGATAAAATACGATTATCTATATCCTGTTGTGGAATAGCTTGCCACTCTTCAAAAATAGCCCTAGTAAAAGCCGCTATACTCTTCTGGTTATTACCTAAGCCTAAAAAGGATCTAGATCTTTTAGATAAATGGTTTTTAAGTAAACTCCACACATTTTCTATTGGATTAGGATCTGGACTGTAAGGTGGATGAGGGAAGACTTCAATTGAATTTCTTTTAAACCAGCTGGAAACGTTTTCAGTAGTATGCATTCTGAAGTTATCCTGCTGAAACTTCTAGCCTAGATAGTAGTTAGTTATATCTATAATATATCCGAATTTGGGATTTATAGCTCTTTAATTAGGTGTGCTAGATTAATTCTTAGATATAAAAATATATATATCACTTACCTGGTTTTATATTAGGCTATACTTAAGGTATTAAAACCTTACGGATATATTGGTGATTATTGAAGTTTGGAGAAGAATTTGGAGCCCGAATTACTACTAGATCAGATCTACCACCTATCCAAATTGCTCCTCAAACTTGGATAGTAATATCTCTAGCTATAACTCTATTAGTAAGCAAGCTAAAAATCGATTGAAATGTTAATAAAATACTAGACTAAAAATAGATACTTTTAGCCTATTAGGATTTTTTTTAACTTACATCTATTGGCTGTAGAAACTTGTTCTCGACCTTGGCGCTTATTTTGGCGTTTTCTTACATATTCTCCTCTATATCCTCGGTCTCTTTGGATTGCTGACTCATTTGAAGATATTATCCTATCTAATCTAATATTAGGTAGATTTTTCAGCATATCCTTAGCGTATTTTAATCTATTTTTAGCTTTTTCTTTGTTTGAAATTGATTTTTTCTTTGCAATATTAATAGAATAGCCCTCTCTTTTTAAAAATCGCTGTAAAGTTCTAGTTGAAATATTGGCGTCATTTTCAACTAATAATCGGCGATTTGTCTTTTTAGGGCTCCTAGTTAAGTCTCTATTGATGTAAGGGGCTCGACCCCGGAGGGTAGTCTTAAGCTCGGGAGCACGATCGGACAGGCCAAGGTAACAAGATTGTATTCGATAGAGAGCTAAGCTCTCGGCTACGTAGCTATCTATATACAATGCTGGTTGCTAGGGTAACAATCGGGCCGGGCAGGTGGAGTAAACGAGGTCGTAGACGAGTATGGGAGGCGAAGGGCGTTCAGCCCGTTACAGCAACGCCCGCACCGCCGCTCTCCTCGCACCCTCTTCGACGCACTCTCACCATCACCACGACTGCTACCCGCCTGTTCAGCTAATACTTCTTGTACTTCGCCTACAGTAAGAGTCTCTTCTGTCTGTACGTATCGCCGCTTGCAGCTTTAACGCTTATTTAACTCGTCAAGAGCCGCTCGAAGCGTACCCATTTCCTCCCTCATAAGCGTCATCTTATGTGCTATGTGCTAAGCCCCTTTACTTAGCTATACAACCTTCTCGTTAAGAGAATTTGCAGAAGACCTAGGGCGGTTTCTTACTCTCTGTCGAATAAGAGTACTTTGAGCCTTAACCTCGCGCGCGTTGCGTGATGTCTGCGCCTCCCAGGCGGCTGCCTGTCGCGGTGATTGTACTGGCGTCTGCACCACTACATCAAGCTTAGATAGCACAGCCTGTGGGTCATGTGGGACTAGACCAGCGCCTCTAAAGCCAGCTTGGATATTCTCCTTTATAATAGACTGCTCAAAAGCAGCCTTAAACGCTAGTAAGAAGGTCTCCTTGCTGATATAGTGGGTGCGGTTGCGTGCCAAGCCTGAAACAGCGTCGCCATACTTGCGCTTTAATGGCGAGAAGCAGGCGACGTCAAGGGGCTGCAACAGGTGAGACGAGTGTGGAGGCATGCAGAGAAGAATGATATTCTTCTCCTTGCAAAGATCTTGAAAATCGATGGAGCAGTGGCTCTCATGGCCGTCAATAATAAGTAGTCGATGCCCACCCACAGTAGAGCTCTTTGTATGGGTATTAAAGTGCTCTAACTAGGCAAAACTAAGCTAATTATTCGTCTAGCCATTAGGACTGACTCTAAGAACCTAGTTAGCAGGCGAATTCTTAAACTAGACGTTGATAAGCACCTTGCCCGCAAAGACAACGAACAGTGGTATCCGGCGACCCGACGCGCCCACGCCTTAGATCACAGTAACCCACTTATCGTTGCCTAGCTGTATCCGCTTCTTTTTCCTATATTCTTCTAGTGCTGTGATTAATAACTGTAATAAAATCTTGCCCATCATAAAGCTAGTTTCGTCAAAGTTGTAGATATTGTCGTCCACAATACCCCACTTCTGCCTTGTCGCCTGGACTAAGTCAAACCAGCGCTGGATAGCCACTGGGTCCTCGCAGGCGGCTCGCTGGTGATTATAGGGACGGCTCCAGCGCGTACGGAGCTCAGCAGTCCGCCTAACAAAGTTGTCAACCCAATTCTTGCCAATAGGGTTGCCACCACGCTCCTCTAACAGTTTATTGGCCATTGCTCGAACCTCAGCCTTTGTAGGGGCAAATCCACGCGCAGACTCTTCAAAAACACGTCTAATAATAGCCTCCTCTTCTAACTTATTTAGTAGCTTGAAATTCGGTTCACAGTCGCGTTGGGGGCGCTTTCCAGCCTGTTGATCAGAAATTGTACTTTAAGGCACGTTATAGATAGAGGCAGCGCGTCTTTAGCTTTAAACACGTTATAATTAGATATTCAAAAGAGTAAGTTAAAGATCTTATTTAGGATAAGTTAATTAATAGTTGTGTTGTTAAGACATAACGCGTTGTAGTATCAACGTCGACGCGCTAGTGGGGAGTGACCGACTCGCTTGGGTGACCGACTCGCTTATGAACCACGTTAGTAGTAATTCAACTAATTAATTTAGTATATTAAAACAGTTTATTAACCATAATAAAGACTAAAATAACGTGTTAAAGTTAACGCGCTAGTATAAAGTGGCTAACTTGCTTAGGTAGCTAACTTGCTTATGAACTACGTTATATAAGGCTTTATTAAAGATATAAGTAAAATATTCACTACTATTATTATAAATATTTCCCAACTCTTATATTACTTGGGAGTTTCAATAGTATTAGCGTCTTTAATACCCTTACACCTACTAACTATATACGCTAGTAGTTTAGAGTCTATAAGTCTTGATAAATTAACTTCAATAGTATTATAGCTTACTTTTTAGTTATAGTACTACTTAAAGTCTTAGTATTATTTAAGTAGTTTTTAATGAAAATTTTTATCAAGTCAGATGTAAAATCAATTGTAAAGTATTTAATAAAAAGTAAAAAGCTATATGTCTTTTATTTTCATCCTAGCTTAGTAGTAAGCATTTAACTTTACTTTTATTTTTACTTTTTTTAATTCATTCTTTTTATATCAAGTTTTTTAATTATATTATTAAGTAATTGTAATTTATTATTTACTACTTTAATAACGTATTCCATCACCAAGCGGGCCACATCACCGAGTGTGCCACTTTTTCTTGGCATCACGAACTTCATGTACGAAAACTTAGATTACTCTACACTAGCTATAGATGCTTCGTACGACTTACTTGTATCTAAAAGAGAATCTTCTTCTACATCTTTCTGGCACGTACGAGAGTTATGGCCTGTCCTCCCACAGGTTCTACAGTGCCGTTGACCTAGTAGGGCCCTTTCTTAACTACCCTCACCACGTGCCTTCTTTGATGTCGTACGACCAGCAGAACTACTTTCAGCTACCTGCAATGCCCCTGCACCAAAGTCTAGTGTCCCACCTGTCTGAATTCGCTTTCTTTTGCGCCCTCGGCGCTTTGTTACTGCTGCTAATTGCTCTTCAAGCTCTCTTACGCGGGCCTTTATAAGCACATTCTTATGCAGCATCTCCTCAGCCCCTTTAATAAGCTTTAAAAAGCCTTCTTATGCAGTAGTTAGCGATCGTACGAAAGACTCTCTTATAAGCTTTAATTGTGACCCAAATTTATGCGAATTACTTAGTGTCCTTGACGTCTAGGGTATTTCTAGCTAAGCTTCTTATAGTGGAGTATAAAGGCGTACGTTAAGGCGATTAATGACTCTCTACGCGTCGATAGGGACTAGCCTTGCTGCCTTAAAGGCCTTCTTGTAGTTATTGGACGTAAACACGTTAAAAAACGCGTCTTGAAAGGCTGGAAGGAAGCGCTCCTTATTAATATGCTAGACATGGTGGCGTGCCAAGTCTTGTACGCGTTAAGAGTACTTCTGCTTAAGAGGCGAAAAGCAGACAATGTTAAGTGGCTAAAGTATGTGCGATGAATGAGCAGGCATATAGAGGGTAAGGATCTTTCGTACCAGGCAGTAATCCTTAAATTCTTGGTTAAGGTGACTCTTATGGCAGTTAAGGATGAGTAGCCTGTATAACCCCACCTGACGCGTCTTTGTATGCTCGTCAAAGTGCTTTAACCACGCGAGACCAAGCTCATTGTTCGTCCAGCCGTTCTCTGATACTGAAAGCTTCTAGTCGTACGGTATATCCGCTTCTTTGTACTATGCAGAGATGTGGACGCGTCCCTTGTAGATAATGAATGGCGGGGTAGCGTATCCCGCAGCGCAGATGCTCTGGATGACTGTAACCCACTCGCGATTGCCTGGCTGCGTGAGAGTAGGCCTCGTACGACGCTCTGCGCCTGTGACTACCTTTATTGAGCCAATTACGCCCATCTGAAAGCTAGTTTCATCAAAGCTATAGATGTCGTCTGAATGAACTCTATACTTCTCAACCGTCTCTCGTACGAGCTTGAACCACGCGTTAATAATCTCTAGATCCTCTTGTTGAGTTCTCTAACGATCCTTTGCTTGACTAAAGGCTATTCTAAGCTCGTCTGTACGAGTAACGAACCGCTCTGCCTAGCATTTGCCTAAAGGCTCGCCATCTCGTTCGCGTAGTAGTTTCTCCGCCATATCTGCTACTTCATATAGACGGGGGGCAAATCCTCGCGAGTCTAGGTTAAGAATA
>NW_007359959.1:90116-99951 GCF_000359705.1 Exserohilum turcica Et28A | reverse complement strand
AGTTCTCTAACGATCCTTTGCTTGACTAAAGGCTATTCTAAGCTCGTCTGTACGAGTAACGAACCGCTCTGCCTAGCATTTGCCTAAAGGCTCGCCATCTCGTTCGCGTAGTAGTTTCTCCGCCATATCTGCTACTTCATATAGACGGGGGGGCAAATCCTCGCGAGTCTAGGTTAAGAATATATCGTACGATAGTTTGCTCTTTAGACTTAGTTAGCTTCTAGCAATTTAGCTGTGTTGTAGGTCAAAAGGTGATTCCTTAAAGCCGCCAAGATATCTGCTGATGATGGACGTTGTAGGCTGCTGTAGCGCGTTGAATGCTCTTAAACTGGCCTGTACGATAGGCCTGAACAGCTAGAGTAAGCCTACCTTCTTGCTAAGTTAATATCGCGTTCTGTTGTTGGGGCATTATCTTTCGTACGTGAAGTTCGTGATGCCAAGAAAAAGTGGCACACTCGGTGATGTGGCCCGCTTGGTGATAGAATACGTTAGAATAAGTAGAGCGTTATATAAATGCGTATATGATTAAGGTTATATAAATAGATAAGTAACTACTCTTATAAGAATTATTCACTATAAATATAGCTATTAGCGCTACGTGAAGTAAAAGGTAGTGTAACTATCAGGTTTATAAATTTTAAAATCATATATTCTAAGTAATTATATTTTGAGTTATATAGCAGTAGTAAGTTATAATGATAGTAGAGTAGTTGTAGTGGTAAAATACTTATATAAGCTTTTGTCCAACATATAAAACATTGATTATTTTATAGTATATATTTGCTACTACTTTTACTAATAACTTCATGGCCTTATTATTTCAGTAAAACTTATAAAGTGTCAATATAATTATATTATTAGATAGTATAAGTACGTTAGAGAATTGTGATTAATCTATAAGCCCGTAATAGTACTAGGCGTATTCATTACGTTTTATTATCGCTAAAGATAAACTAAGTAACGTGGTTCACAAGTAAGTCACTAACCCAAGCGAGTCGCTAACGCCCCATTACTACATCTACATCAACACTTTATTATAGTTTTTCATCATAGTTAATAAACTATTGCAATATATTAAGTTAATTATTAGAATAAGTACTATTACTTACACTATCTATCTTGACTATGTAAGTATAAGCGTTATGTCTAGTCCGCTTACAACGCCCGCACTACCACTGTCCTTACACCCTCTTTAACGCACTCTTACTATTACTATAAATACTACCTGCCTATTTAGCTAATACTTTTTGTACTTTACCTATAGTAAGAGTCTTTTCTATTTGTACGTATCGCCACTTGCGGCTTTTACGCTTACTTAACTTATTAAGAGCTACTTAAAGTATACCTATTTCCTCGATTGTAAGCGTTATTTTATATGCTATTTGCTAGGCTCTCATACTTAGCTACGCGATCTACTTAGGAAGTAAATTAGTAGAAGACCTATAGCGTTTTCTTACGCTCTTTTAAATAAGACTAATTTAAGACTTGACTTTGCGCCCGTTGCGTAGTGTCTACGCCTGCTAGGTAGCTACCTATTGCGGTAATTATATAGGTATCTACACTACCACATTAAGCTTAGATAGCACAGCCTATAGGTTATGTGGGACTAGACTAGCGCCTCTAAAGCTAGCTCAGATATTCTCCTTTGTAATAGACTGCTTAAAAGCAGTCTTAAAGGCTAGTAGGAAGGTCTCTTTATTAATATAGTAGGTGTAGTTGCGTACTAAGCCTAAAATAGTGTTACTATACTTGCGCTTTGATAGCGAGAAGTAGGCAACTTTAAGAGGCTGTAATAAGTAAGACGAGTGCGCAGGCATGTAGAGAAGCATAAAATTCTTCTCCTTGCAAAGATCTTAGAAATTAATAGAGCAGTAGCTCTTATAGCTATTAATAATAACTAGTTAATATCTACCTATAGTAGAGCTCTTTGTATAGGTGTTAAAGTGCTCTAAATAGGCAAGACTAAGCTAATTATTTGTCTAGCTATTAAGACTAACTTTAAGAACCTAGTTAGTAGGCTAATTCTTAAACTAGACGTTAATAAGCACCTTGCCTATAAAGACAATAAAGGGTGGTATTTAGCAACCTAACGCGCCTATGCCTGAGATTATAGTAACTCTACTTATAGTTGTCAAACTATATCTGCTTCTTTTTTCCATATTCTTTTAATGCTATAATAACTAACTATAATAAAATCTTGCCTAATATTAAGCTAGTCTTATCAGAGTTTTAGACATTATTGTCTATAATACCCTACTTCTACTTTGTTGCCTAGACTAAGTTGAACTAGCGCTGGATAGCTACTCAATTCTTATAGGCGGCTTGCTAGTGATTATAGAAATAGCTCTAGCGCGTATACAGCTTAGAAGTCCACTTAATAAAATTATTAACTTAGTTTCTGCTAATCAGGTTACTACTACGCTTTTTTAATAGTTTATTAGCTATTACTTAAAAGTTAGGCTTTATAGGCCCAAATCCTTGCGTAGACTTTTTAAAAATACGCTTAACTATAGCCTCCTCTTCTAGCTTATCTAGACGCTTTAATTTTAGCTTATTGTCGCGTTTAGGGCGCTTTTTAGCGTGCCAGCTAGATAGAGTTCTTTATAGGACGTTATAGATACTAGTAGCATAGTTTATATTCTAAAAATGTTATGACTAGACGTTAAAAGGAGTAAGTTAAAGATTAGATTTAGAATATATCAATAGATAGTTGCGTTGTCAAGATATTACGCGTTATAGTGATAAAGTTGATGGGCTAGTAGGGCGTTAGCGACTAGCCTAAGTTAGCGACTCACTTGTGAACCACGTTAGGTATTATTTTTAATTATACTTACAATAAGCTACTTACGTTCATTGTTAGCGCGTAAAATGTCATAAAAACACAAAGACAAAATCTTTAAATTAATACAACAAAGCCCATAGCTAGAAAGTATTATTATACTTAAAAAAAGCCCTATGTTGAATATACTAAATTGCTCTAGCGATTAAAATCTATTACTAGTAAATACTTTTTCAGTTAACAGTAATTTAAACAATACTAATTGTGGTAAGCATATAATAACGCTATACTTAAAATATTTGTGTTACTACAGGTCAAATTATAGAGCTAGAATACTATAAACAAGTATTATTATATATTATTAAAGATAGCTATATAGAAGCTATAGAATTGGAGGTTAAAAAACCTGTCTATAAAAATACTCAAAATTTAGTTCTAGAATCTAATATCAATGATAAGAATTTTGAAGAAGGCTAAGTTTTAAAGAAAGAATTAAACCTAAACAGTTCGAATTAAAAAATATAAAGCTAAATAGGTTAGTTAAGGATTTCTATGAAAATACAATAAAGAGGGATAGTGTAGGTGGTTTTTTTTTCTTAATTTTTTCCTACACCTAGAGCTGATGTCAGAGTTTAAATCTGTTTCCTCTCTTAAAAAACAAAAAGAAAAACAAAGGAACCTGCCGATGAGTATCGTATTATTCTTTCTTTGCTATATAGCTTAAATTTAGCTCTTATAGCTAAATAGCTTAGAAAATCTTTTAGTTCTTTTATTACTAATGAGGCAAAATAGGTATAGGTTTAATAGATGTTTATTGCTATAGAAGCTTCTCCTAAACTCTATCTACAGTAATAAGTCCTCTTTATGTAACATAGTTTAGTAGATATCTGGAGGTAAATAAATATCACGCGTATATTTATAAAACAAAACAACATAATATAAATTATAAAGAAACTTTTAGTTCTATCGTGGTTCACAAGCGAGTCAATCACCCAAACGAGTCGATCACGCTCCACCAGCGCGTTGACGTCGACACTACAACGCGTAATAACTCAACAACGTCCTACTTAGACTTTCTATACTAAATTAGATCTTTAACTTGCTCTCTTTAACTCCTAATTGCAACGTGTTCTGAACTAAAGACGTGCTGCCTCTATCTATAACGTGCCTTAAAGTACTCTATCTAACTAGCGTACTAGAAAACGCCCCTAACGCAACTGCGAGCTAAATTTAAAGCGCCTAAATAAGCTAGAAGAGGAGGCTATAGTTAGGCGTATTCTTAAAGAGTCTGCGCGAGGATTTGCGCCTATAAAGCCTAACGTTTAAGCAATAGCTAATAAACTATTACATAAGCGTAGGAGCAACCTTGTTAGTAAAAACTAGATTAACAACTTTGTTAAGAGGACTCCTGAGCTCCACACGCGCTAGAGCCGTCCTTACGATCACTAGCAAGCTATCTGCAAGGACCTAGCGGCTATCTAGCGCTAGTTTAACTTAGTCTAGGCGACAAAGCAGAAGTGGGGTATTGTGGACAACGATATCTATAACTTTGACGAGACTGGCTTTATAATAGGCAAGATTTTATCACAATTAGTTATCACAGCATCAAAAGGTTATAGCAAAAAGAAGCGGATACAGCTAGGCAACCGTGAGTGGGTTACTATGATTTAAGGCGTGGGCGCGTCGGGTCGCTAGCTACCCCCCTTTATTGTCTTTGCGGGCAAGGTGCTTATTAACATCTAGTTTAAAGACCTACCTACTAACTAGGTCCTTAAAGTTAGTCTGAATAGATAGACGAATAAATAGCTTGCTCTTGCGTGGTTAGAGCACTTTAATACCCATACAAAGAGGCAGACTTTAGGTGGGTATAAACTACTCATTATTGACGGCTATATAAGCCACTGGTCTATCAGTTTTTAAGATCTTTGCAAGGAGAAGAATATTGTTCTTCTCTATATGCCTGCGCACTCGTCTCACCTATTATAGCCTCTTGATATCGCCTGCTTCTCGCCGTTAAAGCGCAAGTATGGCGACTTAATCTTAGGCCTAGCACGCAACCGCACCAGCTATATTAGTAAAGAGACCTTCCTACTAGCCTTTAAGGCTGCTTTTAAGCAGTCTATTACAAAGGAGAATATCTAAGCTAGCTTTAGAGGCGCTATTCTAGTCCTACACAACCCACAGGCTGTGCTATCAAAGCTTGATGTGGTGGTGTGGACACCACATCAATCGCCATAACAGGCAGCCGCCTAGCTGGCGTAGACACCACGCAACGCGCGCGAAGTTAAGGCTTAAATTAGTCTTATTTGAGAGAGCGTGAGAAAGCGCTATAGGTCTTCTACTAATTCACTTACTAGGTAGATTGCGTAGTTAAGTAAGGGGGCTTAGCAAATAGCACATAAAATAACGCTTATAATAGAGGAAATAAGTACTCTTTAAGCAGCTCTAGACGAATTAAATAAGCGTAAAAGCCGTAAGCGGCGATACGTACAGATAGAAGAGACTGTTACTATAGGCGAGGTACAAGAAGTAATAGCTAAACAGGCGGGTAGCAGTCGTGGTGATGGTGAGAGTGCGTCGAAGAGGGTGCGAGGAGAGAGGCGGTGCGGGCGTTGCAAGCAGACTGGACACAACGCTCATACCTGCGCGGTTAAGATAGATAGTGCAAGTGATAGTAGCGATTCTAACAATTTATTTAGTATATTGTAATAGTTTATTAACTGTGATAAAAGACTGTAATAACGTGTCGACGTCGACGCGCCGGTGGAGCGTGATCGACTCGCTTGGGTGATCGACTCGCTTGTGAACCACGTTACTAGTAAGCTTAACGTGTTTTACAAGCGAGCGCCGCGTACAAGCGAGCGCCGCACCCTACTAACTTTGTGCACCTCTCTTATCTAAATACATAATAGCTCAACGTAACGCTATTTAGTTAGCTTTAAATAAAGCAGATATCCAGCTCGCTATATCCTTTATTAAATCTATTAGATACAGAGTAATCGCAGTGCTGCTGCTATCTATAACGTGTTAGAACGAACAATCCGCCGCCAACGCGTTAGCAAGCCTGCCTAACGCGATTGCTAGCCTAACTTAAAGAAGCTTACTTAGCTAGAAGAGTAGGTAATAATTAATCATGTACTTAATCTAGATCTACGTGGATTTTCGCCTACCTATATAGCTGTGCGAGATATGGCTAATAGACTGCTAGCTGCGCGCGGCGCTGGCCATGTTAGCGTCCACTAGCTGCGCAACTTTGTTAAGCGTACTAATTGTCTTATAACGCGTTTTAATTAAGCGTACAATAGGCAGGGAGCCTTATAAAAAAATCTAGTCTTAATTAAGAGCTAGTTTAAGCTTGTGAAGAAGACAAAGGCTAAGTACAGCATCTGCGACAAAGACGTCTACAACTCTAATAAAGCAGGCTTTATAATAGGCAAGATCGCGACTTAGCTAGTTGTTATAGCGTTAGAAAGAAGAAGCTAGCTAAAGGCTATTTAACTAGGTAGCTAAGAGTGGGTAACGTTTATCGCTAGGATTAATGCAGCTAGCTAGTCTATCCTACTATTCCTTATCTTTACTAGCAAGTATCACCTATCTGCCTAGTATAAGAAGATAGAGATCCCACACGACTAGGCGATCGCAGTTAGCGACAACAGCTAGACAACTAATGAGCTAAGAGTTGAGTAGCTGAAGCACTTTGTTAAGCATATAGATAGTAAGGTTGTTAGGGTACGCCAGCTGCTTATTCTTAACAGCTATAAGAGCCACTAGTTACTTAAGTTCTAAGAGCTCTGTAAGGCAAACAATATCTATACGCTCTGTTTGCCGCCTTACTTATCTTACCTACTCTAGCCTCTTAACGTTAGCTGCTTCTCGCTATTAAAGCGTGCGTATAGCTATAAGGTAGAGAGCCTAATACGCAACTACATTAACTATATCACCAAGCTTGAATTTCTGCTAGCGTTCAAGGTAGCCTTTAATCGATCCTTTATAGTAGCTAATATCTGCTTAGCCTTTTAAGGCGCAGGCCTAGTTCCTTTCTAGCTAGACACTATTCTATTGAAGCTTAAAGTACAGCTGCGTATGCCTACTCTAGTAGCTACTCTTGCAAAGGCTGTCTAGCAGGCTTATACCCTAAGCAACGTACGCGAGCTTAAAGCCTAATTAACGCTAATACGTAATCAGGTCTAGCAGCATAAGAGCTCGTTACTAGCGTTAATTATTGTAGCAATTAGCTAGTTTAAGAAGGGGGTAGAGAGAATAATGCTCTTAGCTAAGCTAATGCGCGATTAGATCGCTAGCCTTAAGAGGGGTTAGGCAGCAATAAAGCGTAAGTAGCGTAAAAGGAAGTGGATATAAAAGCATAGAGTGCTAATAAAGGAAGCTAGAGAGGTTCTACTTGCTTAGTGTAAGGCTAATTAGCAGATTGCTCATAAAGAGCGTCAGGGTAGAGAGCGTTCAGGTGTCAGCCGCCAGGCTTTAGCGCGCTGCAGTAGGTGTAGAGAAACTGGCCACAACTCGCGTACGTGCAAGAAAAATACTCTAGGTACTGCTTAATCTATTATATTAATATACAGTACAACAACTATATTGTGGTAGAACTACAGGCTTATAGAGGTGCGCAGGTTTGGTGGGGTGCGGCGCTTGCTTGTACGCGGCGCTCGCTTGTAAAACACGTTAGTATGTTTAGGTTATTGTTATATATATCTCCTTATCTAAATTAGGAAAGTGATTCTTAAGCCATCGAATAGGAGTTTCCTGATATATAAATAGATAAGAAGAAAAATATAGTATAGCTAGCTATAGGCCTAAAAGAATATATGCTAGATAAAGCTTTCAAATCTAAAAATATTAAAAATTTAGCTTTATTGAAAACCATGGAGTATACTATTGGCAGCAAGAATCAAGCTAATATAGTCTATAAGCTTAATAAAGCTCTACATAGTTTAAATTGAGTCTCTAACTAGTAGTGATTATGTTTAACTAAAATCTTAATAAAGCTAAATTTTACTATATTAAAAATGGATAATAGTATTTTTATCTCTAGTAATGAACTTATTCTTTAAGCTATAAAACTATATTGATAACATTTTAGTTTTTATAAGATCTATGAATTTTAGGAAAAGTCTATGAATAGAACTTTTTACTATCTTCGAATTGAGAATAACTATTATAAGGGAAATTGATAAATTCTTAGCTGTTCATATTATAACAAATGGATAAACAAAATCTATAAGTATAATGCAATATAACTTTGTTTATGAAATACTTACTAAGTATAAAGATCTACAAAATAAACCTAAAGATTCACCTTTACATTTTGTAGTTAGACAAGGTAAAATGCTAGAAGCTGATAATATGTTAGAAGGTTATAAAAATACTATTAGTAGTTTGATATACTTAACTATATCTACTAGGCTAGACTTGGCAATTAATATTAGTTATTAACCTCAATTGCTATCTCATTTTTATCTGAAGCACTATAACTATTTAAATCAAGTAATTAGTTATCTTCTAAAGATTAAAATCTATACATTAAACTTGACTTTATAATGTAAAAGTATTACTTATATAAATCGAATATTAATTTGAATATAATTAATAAATCAAATTGAAGTAGTAATTGAGACTATAGAAGATCCACTACAGGCAATATATTTATTTTTCATAACATTAATCATATTGTAATTTCTTAGCTAATCAAATTATTGAACTTAGTAGCTATCTCTAGTGTAAATGCTTAGTATATAGTTTTGAGAAAAGCTACTAAAGAAAGCTCATAGCTAAATCATTTTCGCGACAACCTTTTAGTTTTAAAACAACAAGCTTAAACGATATATTCAATAATATTGAAATTATTGAAATAGACTCTAATACTACTACAGATTAAGCTAGAAATCTGATTTATTAAGCTAGAAATAAGGAGGTGGATATAACTTATTACCTTATAACAGATATACTGTAAAATAATCATATAAAACTAGTTTATAAAGATGCTAAGAATATACTTATGGATAATTTTACTAAGCTTACTTGTTATTGTAATCTAAGATTTTTTATTACTATATTAATCCCCTTAATTCAAATAACCAAAATAGCTATTTAGCTATATATATATATTTTAATCAAACTAATAAAAGAAAGTATGGTTGGGTTCATGATTTAAATTCTAAGGATTTAAAAGGTTGAACTCTAATAACTGCTTGTAATTAACTATCAACATATCTATAATCTTTACTAGTTAGACTGGATAAACTATAACTAAAAATGGACATTAACGTTATAATAATCTAAAAAGTACTTATATTGTACTATATATGAGTGTAATATTTTATAAAAGCTAAATCAAAAATTGTATTTCAGAATTCTAGTGCTTATAAGTAATAACTTCATTAATATACTGTAAAATGTAAATTCTAAGAATGGTAGTTAGCAACGAAATATCTATTTGAATTTTTGTTAGTTTCTACTATTCTTATTATTATATTTAGCTAATGAGAAGAATTTCTACAATAGGGTATAATAAGCTAATTGTGATATAGTAGCCTTACTTGAACCGATTACATATGATTATAATTATTATAAGTTGATATAATCTGTATAACGTATTCCATCACCGAGCGGGCCACATCACCGAGTGTGCCACTTTTTCTTGGCATCACGAACTTCACGTACGAAAGATAATGCCCCAACAACAGAACGCGATATTAACTTAGCAAGAAGGTAGGCTTACTCTAGCTGTTCAGGCCTATCGTACAGGCCAGTTTAAGAGCATTCAACGCGCTACAGCAGCCTACAACGTCCATCATCAGCAGATATCTTGGCGGCTTTAAGGAATCACCTTTTGACCTACAACACAGCTAAATTGCTAGAAGCTAACTAAGTCTAAAGAGCAAACTATCGTACGATATATTCTTAACCTAGACTCGCGAGGATTTGCCCCCCGTCTATATGAAGTAGCAGATATGGCGGAGAAACTACTACGCGAACGAGATGGCGAGCCTTTAGGCAAATGCTAGGCAGAGCGGTTCGTTACTCGTACAGACGAGCTTAGAA
>NW_007359959.1:61621-88810 GCF_000359705.1 Exserohilum turcica Et28A | reverse complement strand
CAGGTAGCTGAAAGTAGTTCTGCTGGTCGTACGGACATCAAAGAAGGCACGTGGTGAGGGTAGTTAAGAAAGGGCCCTACTAGGTCAACGGCACTGTAGAACCTGTGGGAGGACAGGCCATAACTCTCGTACGTGCCACGAAAGAATGTAGAAGAAGAATTCTCTTTTTAGATACAAGTAAGTCGTACGAAGCATCTATAGCTAGTGTAGAGTAATCTAAGTTTTCGTACATGAAGTTCGTGATGCCAAGAAAAAGTGGCACACTCGGTGATGTGGCCCGCTCGGTGATGGAATACGTTATCTTAAAATTAAATTAAAAAGTTGGTTTAAGTATAATTCAAAGTAATGGCTACATGGTTTACTTTGAGCTCAAAGGATATGTTTTTAACATACTTAGTAATATTCTATATATATATATTCATACATTTATTAATCATACTAATACTAGATAGGTGTAAAATATATCTATTCTCTAAAGGTTTTATGAATATTAAATAGATTCTAAAGTAATAGTTAAAATAGTAAGACAATATATAAGGAAAAAGGTGACATGTTAATTATTAAAAGAAGAACTCTTTAAGTTACTTACTACCACTACTTCTACTACTACTACTACTACTACTAGTACTTCTACTCTTATATTCTACGAATACAATATAGCGTAGAATTGTATTACTTACAATATAAGATTGTAAGAGGCTACGCCTAAGTGTGTGTGTGATCGAGTATATCTATACGACTACCTGGACTTCAAGAAGCTTGAAGTCTTCTTAATGCCTTTTTGGCTATGGATGGCGTAAGTAGTCGTACGCTTGGCCCGTTGGGCCCGCCTATTACAAAGATCCTAAGATAAAAAGACTCAATAGTTGTATTTTTTCCACTTAATAGACTACTGATAGCTATAGCTATAATAGATATTCACTATAAAAGTAGTACTGATATATCAGTTTAATCTAGATAATATATATATACATTATACATGTTCTATATTGTGTTATTCTATAAGTGTACTTAATAGCGCTTTATAATATAACGTGGTTCACAAGTACGTCACTAACCCAAGCAAGTCGCTAACGCCCCATTACTACATCTACATGAACACTTCATTATAGTTTTTTATTATAGTTAATAAATATTGCAATACACTAAATTAATTATTAGAATTGCTACTATTACTTACACTACCTATCTTAACTACACAGGTATAAGCGTTGTGTCTAGTCTACTTGCAACGCCTGCACTGCTACCCTCCTTGCACCCTCTTTAACGCACTCTTACTATTACTATAACTACTACTTGCCTATTTAGCTAAGACTTCTTGTACTTTGCCTATAGTAAGAGTCTCTTCTGTCTATATATATCGCCACTTATAGCTTTTACGCTTATTTAACTTATTAAGAGCTGCTTTAAGCGTACTTACTTCCTCTATTATAAGCGTTATTTTATGTGCTATATCCTAGGCGCTCTTACTTAGCTACGCAATCTACTTAGTAAGTAAATTAGTAGAAGACCTATAGCGTTTTCTTACGCTCTCTTAAATAAGACTAATTTAAGACTTAACTTCGCGCGCGTTGCGTAGTGTCTGCGCCTACTAGGCAGCTACCTATTGCGGTAATTATATAGGTATCTACACTACCACATTAAGCTTAGATAGCACAGCCTATAGGTTATGTGGGACTAGACTAGCGCCTCTAAAGCTAGCTTAGATATTCTCCTTTGTAATAGACTGCTTAAAAGCAGTCTTAAAGGCTAGTAGGAAGGTCTCTTTATTAATATAGTAGGTGTAGTTGCGTACTAAGCCTAAAATAGTGTTACTATACTTGCGCTTTGATAGCGAGAAGTAGGCAACGTTAAGAGGCTGTAATAAGTAAGACGAGTGCGCAGGCATATAGAGAAGCATAATATTCTTCTCCTTACAAAGATCTTAGAAATTAATAGAGCAGTAGCTCTTATAGCTTTTAATAATGAGTAGTTAATATCTACCTATAGCAGAGCGCTTTGTATAGGTATTAAAGTGCTCTAACTAGGCAAGACTAAGCTAATTATTTGTCTAGCTATTAAGACTAACTTTAAGAACCTAGTTGGTAGGCTAATTCTTAAACTAGACGTTAATAAGCACCTTGCCTATAAGGATAACAAAGGGTAGTACTTAGCAACCTAACGCGCCTACGCCTTAGATTATAGTAACCTACTTATAGTTGCTTAGCTGTATCTACTTCCTTTTCTTATATCCTTCTTATACTATAATAACTAAATATAATAAAATCTTACCTATTATAAAGCTAGTCTTATCAAAGTTGTAGATATTGTTATCTACAATACCCTACTTCTACCTTATCACCTAGACTAAGTTGAACTAACGCTAGATAGCTACTAGATCCTTATAGGTGGCTTGCTAGTAATTATAGGGACAGCTCTAGCGCGTATAGAGCTTAGGAGTCCGCTTAACAAAGTTGTTAACTTAATTCTTGCTAATAGGGTTGCTACTACGCTCCTCTAATAGTTTATTAGCTATTACTTAAATTTTAAGCTTTGTAGGCGTAAATCCTTACGCAGACTCTTTAAGAATACGCTTAACTATAGCCTCCTCTTCTAGCTTATCTAGACGCTTTAATTTTAGCTTATAGTCGCGTTAAGGGCGCTTTCTAGCGCGTAAATTAGATAGAGTTCTTTCTAGGACGTTGTAAATTGTGGTAGCACAGTTTATAATTTGAATATATTATAACTAGACGTTAAAAAGAGCAAGTTGAAGATTAGATTTAGAATATATTAATAGATAGTTACGTTCTTAAGACATCACGCGTTATAGTAATGAAGTTAGTAGGCTAGTGGGGCGTTAGCGACTCGCTTGGGTTAGCGACTCACTTGTGGAACACGTTAGGTAATTACTTTCTCTCTACTCTTATTTCTCTTCTTATTAGAGTAGTAACTTAGTAGTATCTCTTTATTTTAGCTAAGCTTTAAAAGAGTAAAATTCTTATCCTAAAGCATAATACTTAAAGGGTTCTTTTGTATTATAGAATAGTCTATACTTGTTACACGGGGTTAGGTGCTGATACTTCTCTAAGCTCGGTCCGGGTTAGGGCGAGTGAGATGGTGTGAAGAGCTCCGTGAGGTTGTCCGGCGATTCGTAGTGGAAAAGAGTTATAGATGTAACCGGGGTTTGACAACGCTAATCTATTAGATAGACTAACATATAACTATCTTGTGAAGTAATAGTACTAGTAAGAAAGTACAATTTAAGTTAACTACAACGAGAGTAATAATGAAATCTATCTATTCTTATATCCTCATTGCTTCTAGTCCTGCCATCACTGCTATTACGACTTTTCTGTTGCTTGGCCTGATGTCCTAATGGCTGCTATTAGAGGATTGCTGCTATTACATACTAGCGTCTGACGGTCGTCTTAGCGTGATTTCAATCACGTGATCCTCGCCCCGCGATGATTATTACCTTTTGACGTGGACGTCTATAGGCCTTTAGCCGTCTCGTTACTTATTAAGGAAAGAATCCTTTTTATTACTCGTAACATTACCTCCCCTCATAGGGCTATTGTCTTGATACCCTAGAATATCGTTTTCCCGTGCCGCGTGTTAAGACGCTGGCTGTATATAAGGTTAGAGCCTGCCCACTTGTTGTAGCCGTCTCTGCCTTGTAGCCTTCCTAACTATGCCTAAGGTCTAATCTTCTTGCTATATTTGTGCTTAGGACTTAACTTCTAAGCGTCGCGCTCGTGCTAACTGTGTAAAAGAGTAGGGGAACGAAATGACCTTTTGTTATAAGCGCTGTAAAGAGAAGAACCTTTATTGTTTTGTGGATACTGCCACTAGGCGTTATGCTAGCTGTATTTCTATTGCTGCTGCGTATAGTCTTTTTATGTCTAAGGAGGAATAGGAGAAGGTTTAAGCTAAGAAGCGCAAAAAACGATTAGAGATTGCGCGCGCTAAAGAGCGTTAGGCCCTAGCCGCTGCTAAGGCTTCTTGCGCGGCTGTAGAAACTTCTTGTCTTTGACGTGAACTTCTAGAGACTAAGGCGCGAGAGCAAGAGTTTGCTAATTAGGATCTTGTTATTTTGAACTTTCAGAATCGGGCGAAAGAGCAGGCTAAGGGGAACTCTGCCTTGGGTACGGGCCTTCCTGTTGTCGAACCACCGCTATTCGAACCGTCGGCTAATCTAGGCTGGTTACAGGCTTACTCCTTCGATCCTTCTTTTAACTATTCCTTCCTTTTCTCTAAGGGGGTACCCCTCGCTTCTCTAGGTGCTTCTAGTAGTATTCACGTACTAGTGACTTGCAGTTCGTCAGGTTTCCTTTAGGTTCCTAAGTGTTATGGCTTTCTAGCCATCCTTGCCACTTGACTAAGTACTTCCACTAACTACCGATTTTCCGCAGGTCCTTGATTTCTTCGACCTCGTACTCGTCGTCTTTAAGCTCTATGTCTGTTGCTAGCTTAGCATCTAGAGGTGCTAGTTCTAGGAGTTTCTTGTGAAAGACAGGGTAGATTCGCATGCCTTATAGGAGTTTTAACTTATAGTTTACTTTTCCTATTTCCTCTAGGATCTTAAATAGTCCTACTTAGAAGTTATCTAATTTTCTGTATAGTCGTTTAGTTTTTAGGTTTTGTCGTAATAGGGAAACTTTGTCCCCCTTCTCAAAGGTTAGTCCCTTAATTCTTAGTTTATTCGCTGCTTTAGATGTTGTAAGGTTTTATTAAGCTATGTTCTTGCTTAATTCTTTATGCAGTTCTCGCATAAGCTTCGCTTTGTCGTCTGCTCCTACCGCGATACTTTTAATGTCCTTTAGATCTTAATAAGCAACTAGCTTATATCTGTAGTTCGCGTAGTGCGGCGAATGTTTTGTTATTGCGGATTTCGTGCTATTATAGGCTAATTGCGCTATTAGTAGCAACTCTACCTAGTTGTCTTGCAATTTGTTGGCGTACATTTGTAAGTACTGCCCTAATGTCTAGTTTATTCTTTCTATCTAGCTGTCTATTTCTAGGTGAAAGCTTGTTAAAAGCTTCTTCTTAACACCTAACTTTGCTAAGAACTTGCTCTGGTATTTAGACGTAAACAGTTTATCACGATTAGTGATGAACTCTTTAGGTATCCTATGCTCTAACACTATTGCCTTAGAAACTTCGTACGCGCATTTGTCTGCTGTAATTGTCTCTTCTATAGGCATAAACTTTGCTCCTTTAGTTAATTAACATACGATAACTAGGACTATGTCGCATAATTGTTTAGATCCTGGTTCTCTTGATTTTAGGAGCTTTACTATAAAGTCTATTGTTACACTTGTCTATAGTCTAGATGGTGGCTGTAAGGGTTGTAACAGGCCGTAGGGCTTATGTCTCTTAGGCTTGTTTTAGTAACATGCTAAACAGTTGCCTATTATTTCCTGCACCTTCGTACGCATACGTGGTATTGCAAACACCTTAGATAGTCGTCTAACTATTTTGTCGACTCCTGCATGTCTGTATTCCTTGGACTTGTGCAGTTCTTTAATATGACTCGATCTTATATATTTAGGTATATATACCTTATTTAGATCCTAAAGTTCTCGCTTATTTAGTAATAGTCTAGCGAGATTATTTTCTCCTTCCTTAGGGATCTATTCCGTGGCTTTCTGCTGCTATTGCTGCTGTAGCGTTTCTACCTGCTTGGCCACCTTAGCTACTTTAGCTAGTTCTGGCTGGTTGTACTTTAGACTGCTGTCGGGCATCGTCTTAAGTAGGGCGTTATGTGGTTCCTTATGACCCTCTTCGCGCAAATCAGACCTTCTACTTAAAGCGTCTGCTGCTCTATTAAGCGTTCCTGCGCGGTGCGACATCTTGAAGTCGAACTAAGCAAGCGTCTCTACCTATTAGACTTGTTGTTAGTTAAGTTTCTTAGTTGTTATAAAACTTATCAGGTTTTAGCAATTAGTAAAAACCTTAATCGTGTTAGGGAGTCCTAATAGGTACGCTTTCTATTATTTAAAGTCATTAACTACTCTAAGTAGTTCCTTATTGTAAATATTGTAATTAAGTTCTGCTCCTAAGAACTTCCGTAAATAGTAGAACACTAGTCTCTATCTCTTATCTAGGCACTGCTGTAACAACACAGCTCCAAGTGCGTAGTAAGACGCGTCGGTCTTAACTCTAGTAGGTCGTTGAGGGTTGTACATCTTAAGTACTGGCGCCTCTAGGAATATCTGCTTAATTTAATTAAAAGCCTCCTAATGTTCCTATTCTTATTTAAAACCTATTTCCTTTTTCGTAATCTCTGTAAGAGGTGCTGTGATCTTCAAGTAAACCTTTATAAACTTTTAATAATAGTTTGCAAATCCTAAGAAGGATTAAACATCCTTAACTATATCAGGTTTTAGCTATTCCTGCACAGTCTATATCTTCTTTAGGTTTATTTTCACTCCTTTAGTTAAGATAATAAATCTAAGGAATTTCGTTTCCTAAGTATAAAATCACATTTTGCTAGTTAAAAGTATAGCTTATATTTCTTAAGCTTCTATAATACCTTCTTAACATGCTTAAAATATTCTTCGCGTGTGCCGCTAGAGTACACTAGTACATCGTCTAGATACGCGGTAACAAAGATTCTGAGGTATTCGTAGAGCGCGTTGTTAATAACTAATTAAAAGGTTGCTAGCGCATTTATTAATCCAAATAGAATAAATATATACTCAAAGAGTTCGTACTTTGTTTTAAACACTATTATCCACTTGTGACCTTCTTTAATTCTAATTTAGTAAAATCCTTCTCAAACGTCGAACTTCGTAAACCACTTAGCTCCCTAGAGTCGATCTATAAGCTCTATAATAAGTGGTAGGGGATATCAGTTCTTCCAAGTAACGCTATTCAACCTCCTAAAGTCAACACATAGTCGCCACTTCCTGTTAGGCTTCTTTACGAATAATATAGGTGAGGCCATTAGGCCTGATCTCAGTTAGATAAATCCCTTTTTTAAGTTCTTCTAGAGGTAATTCTATAGCTTAGCATTGTGCTCAGGCGCTATAGGGTACATCCCTCCTAGGCTCAACCTCGCTCCTTTCTCTAAGATAATCTCGTGATCCTAATTCTGGTGTTTTGCTAAGTCTGTTGCTTCGTTTTCCTCAAATAGTTCCTTAAACTCTCGTGTTTAGTATTCTGCTAGAATCGCCAATAGTAGTTCGTCCTTCG
Organism: Exserohilum turcica Et28A; assembly: GCF_000359705.1. Lineage (NCBI taxonomy): Eukaryota > Fungi > Ascomycota > Dothideomycetes > Pleosporales > Pleosporaceae > Exserohilum > Exserohilum turcicum. The sequence continues at coordinate 81,634 of NW_007359959.1, read as the reverse complement.
TGGGCGCAACCTGTGGTACTAGTCCTTCCTTTATAGTCGCGACCTGCTGTATCTAGATAACTCCTACTCTCTAAGGGTCCTTCGCATAGATTCTCGCGATCTTATGCGGCGAGATCTAGCCTATCCTCCCGTCCTGGGGTAAGCTCTGGATAATCGGGCGCATCTCTTTACGTCTAGCTCCAGCAACCTTGTGCACAGGTTCTTAGCTAAGCAACGTCTTCTTTTGCTAATTAATAGCAGAGTTATGTTCTAACAACTAGTCGTAGCTAATTATCATCTCTGTTTCTCCAAGATCCATAATGCTAATTCGTTCTTGGCTTTCTTGACTAGCCAGGCGTAACGTTACTACCTTAGTCTTAAGTTGGATCTAGCCGTTCCCGTGTGTTGTGGGACTGTCGTTGGCTAATACCACTCGCATTAGCACCTTCTTAGTCTAATAGGGTATATTATTCTTCTCCACCACTTGGGGTGAGATAACGGTTCGTGCGGCCCCACTGTCTATGAGCGCTGTCACCTCGTGTCCGTCTATAAGTACTGTAGCCTACAGCTGCAAATCTTGCGCTTCTAGTTCGCGTACTTCTTTAAGGGTCGTTTTAGGACTGCCTTTACTAGCGTGACCCTGTCCCTAGTAGCATCCTAGTTTTTTAACTGCCTACCTTTCCTCTATGTAGGAAAGTAGCCTTCGCCTGCTTTGGCGGAATAGTGTATCGTACACTAGTCGTCGTAACAGAAGCTCTAATAGGTGTTCTAGTGCGGAATTTCCTGCTTCGCTACCTCCCTTGTTAGTCTTGGCTTCTTTACTTTGTAAATTAGGCAATCTATTACTTTACAAATATTTGCTAACAAGGTGCTATAGAGATAGTCGTTCACTCCTTAAGCATCTTTAAACTATTGTTAGTAGAAGGCGCATCGCTTCCTGCAATGCGTCTATAAGAGTTGTTCGTGGCTCTTGTCCTTGTTAGACTTCTCTTGTTCCTGCCTAGGTACCCTAGTCGTCGTGACTCTTAGTCTTGCAGCTCTGTGTATCCTGTAGTTCTTTATTTTGCATTCCTTAGCGGATATCGTGCTATAGTAGTAGTTGTCTACCTTTTAAGCATTCCGTTGTTGTACCTAGTAGAACTAGCAATTAGTCGTACAGTTGATCTAGCATAGCTCCTTATAAGCTTCTTTCTCTCCTAGCTAGTGCATGTAATAATGCGGTACTCAACACTCGTTATGCCATAAATTCGTGTGGCAGCAATCGTCCTCGTTGTCCCTAGTCGCTTCTCGCTTCCTTAAGTGTTAATCGCACTATCTTAGGCAGTCGACCTAACATAGGTTCTCATGTTGCTCTATTCGTTCCTTGAACGTCTAAGGCGTCTCCTTGTTATTAGGTTCCTTAAACCTAGGTTGTTCTTAGGCAGCCTTGCAGGCAATTTCCTCTGCTCTAGGCCCTGTGATTATAACTTGTCCTTTAATGTCGCAATTGTTAGCTTAGTGCCTAGTAATTCTACAAATCTAGCACTGTTAGTTTCTTAGGCAGCGTAGTACTTCGGCCCCTTTAACCTGCTAATCTATTAGTAGTAGGTCGTCCTACTTGAAGTCTTAGAGTCCTATTGCCTCTTGTACTAGCTTAAAGGCCTCATTAGTGGCTTGTCTTGCTTCGTCGTACAGGTCTAGGTCGCTAAGAGTCTCGTCTAGCTACTTAGTTAGGTAAGGTGTTGCTATCCGTAGCATCCCAATCTTAAATGCTCCTTGCTTGACTTCGTTCTTCAGGCAGTCCCTGCGGAAGTGTCCTACTTTGCTATAGCGGAGGCATGCCTTACTATTGTAACGCTTCTTGCGTTCTTCTGCGGAAAGACTGTTATTAAACTTTCCTTAGGTTTTATTCTTATCCTTAGACTTGTCTTGTACTTTGCTAGTCATATACGTGTCTCTGTCGTGATCCTTGAGCTGTAGTAGAAGCTAAGGGCTGGTACACTAAATATTAGCTTCTATTCTTAGCGAGAAATAAATATACTCTAAAAAATGAGACTCTTCTATATATCACGTGATCTAACTAGTAAAGGTATACTATAACAGTGAGAGCTAAGAGATTAAAGATAGATCTATAATGTATATTAGACTTAACGTGGTTCACAAGTGAGTCGCTAACCCAAGCGAGTCGCTAACGCCCCACTAGCCTAACAACTTTATCACTATAACGCGTGATGTCTTGACAACAGAACTGTCTATTAATATATTCTAAATCTAATCTTTAACTTGCTCTTTTTAATGTCTAGTTGCAACGTGTTTAGAGTGTAAACTATGCTGCTACTATCTACAACGTCCTACAAAGAACTCTATCTGATCAACGCGCTAGAAAGCGCCCTCAACGCGACTGCGAGCCGAAATCGAAGCGTCTAGATAAGCTAGAAGAGGAGGCTATAGTTGAGCGTATTCTTGAAGAGTCTGCGCAAGGATTTGCGCCTACAAAGCTTGACGTTCGAGTAATGGCTAATAAACTATTAGAGGAGCGTGGTGGCAACCCTGTTGGCAAGAATTGGGTTGACAACTTTGTTAGTCGGACTGCTGAGCTCCGTACGCGCTAGAGCCGTCCCTATAATCACCAGCGAGCCGCCTGCGAGGACCTAGTGGCTATCTAGCGCTGGTTCAACTTAGTCCAGGCGACAAGGCAGAAGTGGGGTATTGTGGACGATGATACCTACAACTTTAACGAAACTAGCTTTATAATAGGCAAGATTTTATCAGAGTTAGTTATTATAGCATTAGAAGGATATAGGAAAAAGAAGCAGATATAGCTAGGCAACTATAAGTAGGTTACTGTGATCTAAGGCGTGGGCGCGTTAGGTCGCTGAATACTACCTTTCGTTGTCTTCGCGGGCAAGCTGCTTATTAACGTCTAGTTTAAGAATTTGCTTGCTAACTGGGTTCTTGAAGTTAGTCCTAATAGCTAGACGAATAATTATCTTGGTCTTGCCTAGTTAGAGCACTTTGATACCCATACAAAGAGCTCTACTATAGGTAGGTATTAACTGCTTATTATTAATGGCCATAAGAGCTACTGCTCTGTCGATTTCTAAGATCTTTGCAAGGAGAAGAATATTGTGCTTCTCTACATGCCTGCGCACTCGTCTCACCTATTGCAGCCCCTTGACGTCGCCTGCTTCTCGCCATTGAAGCGCAAGTATGGCGACGCTATTTCAGGCTTAGCACGCAACCGCACCCACTATATCAGCAAAGAGACCTTCCTACTAGCCTTTAAGACTGCTTTTAAGCAGTCTATCACGAAGGAGAATATCCAAGCTAGCTTTAGAGGCGCTGGTCTAGTCCCACACGACTCACAGGCTGTGCTATCTAAGCTTGATGTGGTGGTGCAGACACCTGTACAATCACCACAACAGGTAGCCACCTGGCAGGCGCAGACACCACGCAACGCGCGCGAAGTTAAGTCTCAAATTAGTCTCATTCAAGAGAGCGTGAGAAAACGCCGTGGGTCTTCTGCCAATTCACTCACTAAGCAGATCGCGTAGCTAAGTAAGGGGGCCCAGCAAATGGCACATAAAATGACGCTTATGATGGAGGAAATGGGTACGCTTTGAGCGGCTCTTAACTTGTTAAATAAGCGTAAAAGCCGCAAGCGGCGATACGTACGGACAGAAGAGACTCTTACTATAGGCGAAGTACAAGAAGTATTAGCTGAACAGGCGGGTAGCAGTCGTGGTGATGGTGAGAGTGCGTCGAAGAGGGTGCGAGGAGAGCGGCGGTGCGGGCGTTGCAAGCAGACTAGACACAACGCTCGTACCTGCGTAGTTAAGATAGATAGTGCAAGTGATAGTAGCGATTCTAACAATTAATTTAGTGTATTGCAATAGTTTATTAACTGTAATAAAAAACTGTGATAACGTGTGGATGTAGATGTAGTGGTGGGGCGTTAGCGACTCCCTTGGGTTAGCGACTCACTTGTGAACCACGTTAGACCTTTTTATATAAAAACAATAGAGTAATCTAGATATTTAGTTTAGATTTATTCAAGCTTCTAGTTTGGGGATTTATGTCAGCTCAGGACTGCTAACAAAGCAGATAGTGGGTCCACTATGCCAAACTAGGAGATCTTGGCTTTCCAGATCTGCAATCCGTTTATTTTTAGCTATTTTTTTCACCTATATATCAAAGTTTTAAAATAACAACTTTTTGAGTGACGTTTTTTTCGTGTGACCCCTCTGTATAATCCTTAGAAAGACCTAGTGAGAAAAGATGGACGGAGTACTATACACTGCCGAACACCGCCTGCTCCTACGACGCTACAGATTCTCTATACAAATTAGGCAGAGCACCACGCCCACGCAGATAGACTGTGCTACTACCACTACTACTGCTTTCTAACTACACGTACAAAGAAATAGAAGACAGAAGGTAGTGCAGGTATTCGCGGCTAGTCTAAAAGATATTAAGAAACCTTTTTGTCTAAAAGTAAAACTTATAATAGATAAAGTAAAGAAAGCCCTCCCTACCTACCTTAAGGACCACGCGTAGCTTTTCTTGCTGAAAGAGGGAGTAGAGTTACTATCCTACTAAGGCCTAGACGTAGACCACAAAATTAAATTAATTCCCTAAGATGGCAAGCTGCCAGAGATCCCATATAGACCGCTCTATAGCATGTCTAGAGAGGAACTACTAATCCTAAGGAAGACACTCCTAGACCTGCTTAATAAGGGTTTTATCTGTGTAAGCACCTCTTCTATAACGTTGCTAGTCCTCTTTATATAGAAGCCAAGAGGAGGACTAAGGTTCTATATTAACTACTATACGCTTAACGCTATTACGTAAAAAGACTAATACCCTCTTCCTCTAATTTATAAAACCCTAAACTAAGTTAGACAAGATAAGTGGTATACTAAGCTAGACGTGTCTACTGCCTTTTATAAAATATAGATTACTAAAGGATATGAATAGATAATAGCCTTTTAGACAAGATTTAGCTTATATAAATAGCTAGTTACACCCTTTAGTCTAGCTAATGCTCTAAGTACATTTTAGCGCTACGTTAATTAGATCCTACAAGACCTATTAGACGACTTTGTATCTGCTTGCATTAACGACATCTTAATTTTTATAGATAGCTCTCTATCTTAACACTATACCTACGTATAATAAGTAATTAAATAACTATAGGTAGCAGAACTATAACTTAAATTAGATAAATGCGAATTTAACGTCTAACGTATAAAGTATTTAGGGTTTATCCTTAAAGTAGAAAAGGGTGTCTTGATAGACTTAGAGAAGATAAAAGCTATCTAAGAATAGAAACCCTCTACGTCTATATAAGGCGTATAAGGTTTCTTAGGATTTGCTAACTTTTACTAAAGGTTTATTTCTTACTTCTTACGTTTAGTAGACCCTCTTGTACAACTTACTAAGAAAGACGCTAAGTTTTAAAAAGGCGCTACTTAAGAAAAGAGTTTTATAGCTCTTAAAGAAGCATTCCTTTTAGATAGAGTACTTGTCGCATTCAACCCTCAACGCCGTATAGTAGTAGAATGTAATTCTTTTAGTTAAGCCTTAGGAGCTATACTCCTACAAGAAGATGATAAGGGCACGCTCTATATAGTAGCTTATCTCTCTAGGAAACTACTTACACATAAAGCTAATTACCCTATCTATAATAAAGGACTGCTAGTAGTAATCTACTGCTTAAGGGAATAGGACGCTAAACTCTGTGGCGTACGAGAGTTTGAAGTTATTACAGACTACAAGAACTTAGAATACTTCACCTACAAGCAGAAGCTGTCTAAACGCTACGTACGATAGAACTTAGAGCTTGCTCGCTTCCTAAACATAAAGTTGCGCTATTATCTAGGCAAGGATAACATAAAAGCAGACGCGCTATCTTGCCGAGATCAAGATATGCTTAAGGACGAAGGGGACGAGCATGCCTCCTCTCGTGAATTTACAATGCTAGTCCCAGCTTATACGCCAGACTACGTCCTAGCACTACCTATATAGACTTAAGAAACCTCCTTAGTGTTAAAAACACTACCTTAACTTCTAGACCTTCTAGCTTTAGTACGAGAACATTAGGTACAGGCAGCGTAGAATGACACTATCTACTAAGAAGTACTAGCCGCCGTACGAGAAGGAAGACGATCGCTCTCTAGCACGCGCAAGGTTGCTATCTCGCTAAGTAACTATACAATTAACTAAGAAGAACAACTCTAATAGCGTGGACGTGTGTGGGTACTAGACTTTAAACTATTACGCATAGGAGTTATCTAAGTGGCTCACCTATCTCTCTAAACTAGACATCCTAGACAAGAAGAGACCTATTAGATTGTTGCACAAGAATAGTACTAGCCTTATATAAGCGATGACATACAACGCTTTGTATAAAACTACGAGCTATGCCGCAAAAGCACTCCCTGGCGGGACAGAAAGTTTGGTTACTTAATGCCCCTACCTGTGCCTAGTTGTACGTGGCAGCACCTTATAGTTAATTTTATTATAGGCCTTCCTGACTCTCTTAGAAACACAAACTTAATAGTAGTAAAGAACTAATTAGGGAAAGGCGTTGTACTAGTTCCTATAAATAAGATTAAGACAATAGACGTTGCTTAGGCTTTTGTACGAGAAGTCTACCGCTACTATAGCTTTCTATAGTCTATCACGTCTGACCACGGCCCCAAGTTCGCAAGCTAACTATAGGAAAACATCTATAAGCTGCTAAATATTTAGCGGAATCTCTCTACAGCTTACCACCCACAAATAGATAGAACAATAGAATAAGCTAATAGCGACATAGAAGTAGTTGTATAGATCTTTTGCAACTACGACTAAGACTATTAGGCTTAGCTTTACCCTCTTCTAGAACTTATGCTTAACTCCTGTACAAACGCCTCTATAGGTGTATCCCCCTTCTTTCTCCACTATAGTTACTATAATACCCTATTTCCCCAAAAAGAAGCTATCTTAGATAACTAAGAAGTAAGTGTAGCAGCTAAAGAGATAGTACGTACGATTAGTGATGCAGCAAACTAGGCAGTTTTAGCAATATTGTACGCCTAATAAGAGCAAGAGAAGCAGGTAAACAAATCTTATAAACTATCGCCTGCTTATAAAGTGGGAGACTAGGTCTAGCTAGACTTACGTAATGTACAAACGGCCTAAATAAGTAAAAAGCTAGACTAGAAAAGTAGAACGTATTAAGTCGCCTGCGTATAGGACCTCTACTAGGTAGAACTCGCAGTGCCCTAGAAGACAAAATCCTTCCACGTAGACAAGCTAAGGCTAGCATCTCACGACCCCTTACTATTATAATAGATAGACAATAGTAGCCCTATAGCTATTGTTGTATAAGAAGATAGAGAAGAAGAAGAAGACTATTTAGAATAGCTCGTATAAGGCATCACAGACGAACGAATGCGAAATAGAGAACTATAATATCTCGTTATTTGGATAGGCTACCTAGAGGGAAGTTAGAAACTAGCTATAGCACTTAAAGACATAAAGGCTCTAGACAAATAGCTCGCCTAAACTTCCTCTATACGAAAACCTAACGGCTAGCTACAAAATAGCTAGAGGCGAAAGCTACTTAATACGTAATAGGGACCTAGCGCTACCTCTAGAGGCTAAACGATCGCTCTTAGTGCCTAGAAGACGACGCTTAGCTGGCGTACGGACGGACGAACCGTCCCCTCCTCCTGCCAAACAATAGGCGCCATAGTCCTGCTAGATGCAATTGCTATACGCACCCCCCTACTCTCTATAGATAAAGACATAACTAGCAAAGGCTATAAACTCCTTCGCCTTGTCTAAGACTAGCGTATAGTTATTGCAAAATGTAGCATTAAGGGCGCTACGCGAATAGACAAGGAAGGCCTCAAGGTATAAGGGTTAGCCACCTAAGATTTAACGGGCATAGAGCGTTGTATAGGCGACAATAGGCGAATAACTACTAAGGCTAGGACTAAAGGTAGCATCGCAGGGCAATAGCCCCCTTAGATAGCAGAACATGTTAAAGACCTAGCGAAGCTTAGGCTACACTAGTTAGCCAATTTAGACGTATAATAAGGAAGCGACACTTATAAAAGTAGTAGCAAACACTTAGTAAATCTTATTAGCAACATACACGTTAAAAATGTACTAGACTTAGTAGTTGTTAAGGTCAACCTATCTAATAATAATAGGCGCTATAGCCTAGATAGTATCTAGCATTGTACGAGTAAGCAACTAATAAGCAATATTAAAGATCTAAGCAGTTGCCTACTAAAATAGTGTTATTAACTCTACTATTTGTGTAGAAACGTAAGGCGTTAACCTAGCTATTAGCCTATATCCTGTAATTAGCTATTGTATAAGAAGACTTAAGGAAGTAACTATAATAAGAGAAAAGTTAAAGCTAAAGAGATAGAGGAAACAAGCAGTAAGTAGAAGAAGAAGAGTATTTATACTCGCTAGACAGCGTTTGCTATATAGCACTGTTGCCTAACTCTCTCTTACCTTTACTTTTTACCTTCACTTTAAACGTACGAGACGCCAAACATGTGATACCAAATAGACAGAGAGAAAGGAAAAGAAGACTAAAGAATACGTATGTAATATTAGATAAGGTAAAGAAGGGGAGTATTATAAAGGGCTACGCTAGAGAGGTATAACCTATAGGTTATATAGTAGTGAATTACATAACTTTAGTTACGTAACTAAATAACATAGTTAGCTACGTATAAATAAGCTTAAGTAAAGAGAAAGACTAAAGGTCTAAGCGTTGGTACAAGTAATAACTATAAAAGAAGGGCCCTCTAGATGGTTCTTTTCTATATCTTTCTTCTTCTGTACAATAGGTGAATGTATACTCGTTAGTTAGGCCTCTCTCGCCCATAACACTAGCTAGCGAAACTTTAGTGCTAAGCCTCAGGTAAGCTAAGTTTGTACTACCTATAATAACTAATATAGCGCTCTTCCTATCTTCTATAGTATAACTTCCTCTACTATACTTTACTACTTATTTATTTTTAACCATATTTTTATTTTTTTTATTATCTTATATAGCGTCTTCTTATAGCTATAGTAGATATTGATACTACCTTTAGCTTCTATACTATATTCTTACTAAGTGATAATAGTAAAAGTAGTAATTTTCCTTCGAGAAGTACTATCCTTCTCTACTTATATACATAATTAGTAAGTATTTTTTCAAGTAAGTTTTAAGTTATGTTACTAATTCTTCTACTAAGCTAAAAAGAAAAAGTGTATTACTGGTAGTATTAAGCTATAAGGTAATTTTACTAATATGAAGGTTCTTTTAACATCTATTTCATTTCCTTATATCTTTTCTATTTATAAGTGCTACTCTTATAGTTATATTATATATAAGGTTAGTAAAACTTACGCATACTCTACCTATAGTTAGAGCTATACTATTTATAAGTATAACTAGCGTTTGTTTACTCTATATTCTATACTATGTTATATACTTTATAAATATATAACTTGTAGCAATAATAAGACTTTAATAGCTTTTATCAAGAACGGGAAAGGAGTTAAAGCGTAAGATTTTAGTTAAAATGTATATCTCTCTTATTACTACTTGGTTTTTAAGTTAGTTATTAATTATAGTAGTTTAATAAGCTTTATATTACCTTTCAATAGGTGTATAAGGCTACCCTTTTTAAAGCTCAATTCTTCCTCCACTTTATCTTATTTCAGCCTAGCCTTATCTAATCTTATTCTTTATACTCTTTTATTTTCTAGCTACTCTTACGTGTTAAAAAATCTAGCTCTTGCTCTAAGTAATATTATTAATAGCATTTAAGGAATGCTTAACTTATAGCGTAAAGTAGCCTATTAGCTTACCACTACTTAAGTAGTTACTACTTTCATTCTATTTTCTAGTTTTTTTTACTAAATTTTTATATTAAATCCTCTTTTTAGCTAAACTACTTTTAAATGAGTTACTTCTTAGTTTTATAGTTATTATAAAGCGCGTAATATGTGTAGCCCTAAGAGTACTAAGAATAAAAAAAAAGTTTTATTGGTTCTATGAAGAGCCCGTAAAGTGTTGCAATATATATTACTATTATTAAGTTACTGTTACCTTTACTTTTATCTGCTTACTTTTCTATTTAGGCTAGTAGCGTTTTGCTACTATATATCTTTTTCTATACTACATAGTAGCTATAAGGTGCTATCTGAACCACTTCCCACTAGACTATAGTAAATTAGTATTACTAATATAGATTTCTTGTTGCAACTTTATAACGCTTTTAGGCTAGCTTTCTTAGTAAGAGCTATATATACTACTTAAGGCATTCTATACTATAGTAAAATTTCTTTACAAACTCAAGCTAGTATTTTCTTAGTATTCAAATAGCTACTTAGAGGTAGCTATATAAAAATTTTTTTTTTTACTTACTTATTCTCTTTTTTCTTTATTGCTTATTATGAGGGATTTCTAAGTACTATTATTTTTAGAAAATTCTCCTTCAGGTGCTATAATAGCTATAGCTAGGTTTTTTACTTAACTAGTACTTACTACTTTCCTTAGCTACGCGTACGCTTTTTAGCTAGAATTTTCTTTACCTTCTACCTCTTTAGCGCGTTATCTTTTTCTTTTATCTTTAGTGCTAGGTCTAGGCTTATATCTACTAGTTTCTAGCTGAAAAGTAATATTCAGCTATGCATTCTACTAAGTGAATATATATAGTTTTATATAGGTTTCCAAGAAAGTCCAGTATTGCTATTAATAGTATTAATGTTACTATAACTAAAAATCTTTTTTATTGCTAATTAAGTTTTCTACCAACATATATGTTACAAGTAACAAGGAGGATTCCCACCCTGCAGAAAGGACGAGTGGTTGAGGTTCAACACCCGTCCACGTTAGAAGGTAATGATCACCGCGAGGCGCTGATCACGTGACTTGGCCTCCCGCCAAGAGCTGGCTTCCCGCCAAGGAAGGGATGCCATAAGGATATGGGATGCCATGTCCTCCCGAACCTCCCCCGGAAGACTGCTTCCCCGGGATGCCTAGGAGGGCAGGACTGGAAGCAATGAGGATATAAGGATGGATGGATTTCATTATTACTCTCGTTGTGGTCAACTTAAATTGTACTTTCTTACTAGTATTGTTACTTTACAAGATAGTGACATGTTAGTCTATTAAATAGATTAGCGTTGTCAAACCCTGGTTATATCTATAACTCTTTTCCACTACGAATCGCCAGACAACCTCACGGAACACTAGCGTAAAGCTCACCGGCCTTAGTGTGGGACCCGGCAAGAGAAGTATAGATCCAAACCCCGCGTAACAATATATTATTTTTATATTACGTATGAAGAACTATATTTAATGACTTACTTGAAACCGCTTTACTACGCGCCTTTTCTTATTTATTACGTCTTATTATTGCTACCATATAAATATAATTACTACTTATACTTATCCTTCTTCTATTTATAAGTATTTTAAAAATTAGACTACCCGTTTTTCAATGTGCACGTGGTTACTCTTAATTTTTGTTATATGTATACTAGCGTAATATTATTATTCTTAAGTAAAAGGTTTAAGCTTATACTTATAATAAAAGAACTCTTATTATTTGGGGCTAGTTAGTATACTAGTAAGTATTTAGGTTGGTTATCTTAAATAAAGTTTCTAACAACTTATAGAACTACTTATACCTTTTAGTTCACTCTCTCTATTCTACTATCTATCTAAGGGTAGTATAATATCAATAAGAGCTATTCAAATCTCACTTTCTTAAAGAGTATAGTCTGAAATTCTCTAAGCTAGTCTAGCTTATGATCTATAATGATATGGAACAGAAATTTATAAAACCTCTACTATATATTCTGAGACCTTATTATATATACATTTGCTACTATTCTTCTAATTACTTCTAGATATATAGACTTTAATCGCTAGTCTATATTTATAAGTATGAATTGAGAGAATATCCTTATTTTTCATAAAGAGGTTTATTATCAAGTTTATCGAGAATTAAGATGAAAACGTTTTTACTACTAATATCGGTTATAATAACCTTGATTATTTGAGCTTTAATATATACGCACTATACCAATAGTAGTTTTACACTTATCTTATAATATTATTAGATATTTCTTTTTTAGTAGTAGTCTTATTTGAAAATTCACAATATATTATTCTTGCTTAAGTATTCTAATATTAGTAAGTTATATACCTTTTAGATTGTGGCTATAGTGAGTAGCTCTTATACTAGAATCTATATTACGCCATTTTATAATGATAACTTATATACTAACGTGGTTCACAAGTGAGTCGCTAACCCAAGCGAGTCGCTAACGCCCCACCAGCCCATCAACCTCATCACTATAACGCGTGATGTCCTAACAACGCAACCGTCTATTAATATATTCTAGATCTAATCTTTAACTTGCTCTTTTTAACATCTAGTTGCAACGTGGTTGAAGTGTAAACCGTGCTGCTACTATCTACAACGTCCTACAAAGAACTCTATCTGATCAACGCGCTAGAAAGCGCCCTCAACGCGACTGCGAGCCGAAATCGAAGCGTCTAGATAAGCTAGAAGAGGAGGCTATAGTTGAGCGTATTCTTGAAGAGTCTGCGCAAGGATTTGCGCCTACAAAGCTTGACGTTCGAGTAATGGCTAATAAACTATTAGAGGAGCGTGGTGGCAACCCTGTTGGCAAGAATTGGGTTGACAACTTTGTTAGTCGGACTGCTGAGCTCCGTACGCGCTAGAGCCGTCCCTATAATCACCAGCGAGCCGCCTGCGAGGACCCAGTGGCTATCCAGCGCTGGTTTGACTTAGTCCAGGCGACAAGGCAGAAGTGGGGTATTGTGGACGACAATATCTACAACTTTGACGAAACTAGCTTTATGATGGGCAAGATTTTATTACAGTTATTAATCACAGCACTAGAAGAATATAGGAAAAAGAAGCAGATACAGCTAGGCAACCGCAAGTAGGTTACTGTGATCCAAGGCGTGGGCGCATCAGGTCGCCAGATACTACCCTTCGTTGTCTTTGCGGGCAAGCTGCTTATTAACGTTTAGTTTAAGGATTTGCCTGCTAAATAGGTTCTTAAAGTTAGTCCTAATAGCTAGACGAATAATTAGCTTAGTCTTGCCTAGTTAGAGCACTTTAATACCCATACAAAGAGCTCTACTATGGGTGGGCATCGACTAATTATTATTGACGGCCATGAGAGCCACTGCTCCATCGATTTTCAAGATCTTTGCAAGGAGAAGAATATCATTCTTCTCTGCATGCCTGCGCACTCGTCTCACCTATTGCAGCCCCTTGATGTCGCCTGCTTCTCGCCGTTGAAGCGCAAGTATGGCGACTCGATCTCAGGCTTGGCACGCAACCGCACCAGCTATATCAGTAAGGAGACCTTCCTGCCAGCCTTTAAGGCTGCTTTTGAGCAGTCTATTATAAAGGAGAATATCCAAGCTGGCTTTAGAGGCGCTGGTCTAGTCCCACATGACCCACAGGCTGTGCTATCTAAGCTTGATGTAGTGGTGCAGACGCCAGTACAATCACCGCGACAGGCAGCCGCCTGGGAGGCGCAGACATCACGCAACGCGCGCGAGGTTAAGGCTCAAAGTACTCTTATTCGACAGAGAGTAAGAAACCGCCCTAGGTCTTCTGCAAATTCTCTTAACGAGAAGGTTGTATAGCTAAGTAAAGGGGCTTAGCACATAGCACATAAGATGACGCTTATGAGGGAGGAAGTAGCTGCTCTTTGAGAGGCTCTAGACATAGCAAATAAGCGTAAGAGCCGCAAGCGGCGATACGTACGCATAGAAGAGACTCTTACTGTAGGCGAAGTACAAGAAGTATTAGCTAAACAGGCGGGTAGCAGTCGTGGTGATGGTGAGAGTGCGTCGAAGAGGGTGCGAGGAGAGCGGCGGTGCGGGCGTTGCAAGCAGACTGGACACAACGCTCGTACCTGCGCAGTTGAGATAGATAGTGCAAGTGATAGTAGCGATTCTGACAATTAATCTGGTATATTGCAATAGTTTATTGACTGTAATAAAAGACTGTGATAACGTGTCAACGTCAACGCGCTGGTGGGGAGTGACCGACTTGCTTGGGTGACCGACTCGCTTATGAACCACGTTATATAACTTTTACAATAATAAAATTATAATAGCTTCTATTAAAAAAAGTAAGAGGGTTAAAGTAGATGATTTTAGTTAAGAGGTATATTCTTTCCTATTACTACCTAGTTCCTAAGTTAGTTACTAATTATAGTAGTTTAACAAGCTTTATGTTGCCTTTTAAGAGGCGTATAAGGCTGCCCTCTTCTAGGGCCTAAACCTTCCTTCTACTCTATCCTATCCTAGCCTAGCTCTATCTGCCCTTATGCCTTACGCCCTTTTATCTTCTAATCGCTCTTGCGTATTATAAGAACTAGCTCCTACTCTAAATAGTATTGTAAATAGCATCTAACCAATGCTTAACTTATAGCGTAAGGTAGCTTATTAGCTTACTATTACTTAGGTATTTACTACTTTTGTCCTATTTTTCGTATTTTTTGCTAACCTTTTTGCAAAACCTTCTCCTTAGCTATAATACTCCTAACTTGCCTACCTCTTACACCTATAGTTATATTCAAGCGCGTTATTTCTATAGCCCTAAGATTACTAAAGATTAGAAAAAGGAATTTTGTTAGTTCTATAAGGAGCGTGCAAGTCGTTATAATATATATTACTATTATTAAGTCGCCTTCGCCTTTACCTCTATCTACTTAACTTTCTATATAGGCTAGTAGCGTTTTACTACTATATATTCCTCTTTATGCTATATAGTAGCTATAAGGTGCTATCTGAGTCACTTTCTACTAGACTATAGTAAATCAGTGTTACTAATATAGATTTCTTATTACAAATTTGTATCGCCTTTAGGTTAGCTTTCTTATTAAGAGCTATATATAATACCTAGAGTATTATATACTATAGTAAAATTTCTCTATATACACAAGCTAGTACCTTTTTAGTATTATAATAGCCGTTTAGAGGTAGCTCTATAAAATAAAATATACCTCTGCTTACTTATTCTTTTTCTCTTCAATTTATTATTATAAAAACTTTTTGAGTACTACTATTTTCAGAAAATGTTTCTTTAATTGCTATAATAGCTATAGCTAGCTCTTTTATTCAACCAGTAATTACTACTTTCTTTAGCTACGCGTACGCTTTTTAGCTAGAATTTCCTCTAATTCTTATTTCTTTAGCGCGTTGTCTTCTTCTTTTATCTTTACTGTTAGTTATAGTCTTACATTTACTAGTTTTCAGCTTAGAATTAGGTCTATAGCTACGCGTTTTACTATGTTAATATATATAGTTTTATATAGGTTTCTAAGTAAGTCTAGTGTTACTATTAATAGTATTAGTGTTGCTATAACTATAAATTCTATCTATAGCTAGTTAAGTTTTCTATGGGCGCGCACTATATTTATATTGCGTATTATAAACTATACCTTATTACCTACCTAAAAGCGCTCTACTAGGCGCCTTTTTTTACTTATTACGTCTTATTGCTGCTACTATATAAACGTAATTGCTACCTATACCTATTCTTTTTATATTTATAGGTGTTTTAGGAATTAGATTACGTGTCTTTTAAGAGTGCGTGCGCTTGCTTCTATTTCTTCTTATATCTATACTAGCATAATATCATATCTATCAAGTAAGAGGTTAGAGCTTATGCCTATAACAGAAGAGTTCTTATTGTTTAAAGCTAGTTAGTATGCTAGTAGGTGTTTAGGCTAGTTGTTTTGCACAAAGTTTACAATAACTTGTAGAACTACCTACACCTCTTAGTTCGCCCTCTTTATTCTACTATCTATCTAAGGGTAGTGTACTATTAATAAGAGCTTCTTCATTTTTACTTTTTTATATAGTATAGTCTAAAATTTTTAAGCTACTCTAACTTATAATATATAATAATATAGAATAGGAATCTATAAAACCTCTACTATATATTCTAAAACCTTATTACGTACGCTTTTGCTACTATTATTATTATCGCTTTTAGCTATATAAATTTTAATAACTAGTCTATAATGATAAATAGAAATTAGAGGGATTCTTTATTCTTTTAAGAGATGATAATTATAAACTCTATTAAGATTTAGAACTAAAACCTCTTCGCTACTAATATAAGTTATAATAACTTTCATTTTTTCAACCTTAACGCATATAAACTATGGTAACAGTAGTTTTATACATATTTTGCAACGTTGTTAGATATTCCCTTCTAGTAGTAGTCCTATCTTATAATCTAGAACGTGTTATTCTTACTTAGGTGTCTTAATATTCGTAAGTTATATACAATTTAAATTATAGCTATAGTAAGTAGCTCCTATGCTAGAATCTATATTACGCCTCTTTATATTAATATCATATATACTAATAAGGAGTAATCGCTAATCTACTACTATATATTTGCCTTAGCTAAGAATGTGCGCGCTTTTTTCTAAACTACTACGTGTTATATATAGTAAGTAGAATCTTATTATAAGGCTTTATCCTATAGTACTTATATCTGCTTTTTAGTTAAAACTAACAAGCTAACAGAAGGTAATATATAGCTTTACTTTAGATCTAACTTAGTTCTAGCGCCTTATTAAAGCGTATCGTTTTAATCCCTACTAGCTATATAACACGTTTTTATTATAGCCCTACTTTTAACGCGTCTTAGTCACGTTAGCTTAGTGCGTTCAGCCTAGTAGCTAAGCGTCTTAGTTAAAACGAGAGCTTATAGTAGAAGCGTGATAATAGCTTAGCCTATTAGTGCTATCATATACTTCACGTTTTAGCGTATATAAAATATTCTAAGTTCTTATAGTTAGTTAGAATTATACAAAGTTTTTTTACGCTTATAAGTTTTCAAGTCTATATTTTGATATATCTTATAATTACTATTAGTTGCTTATTGTATATTATATAGTTTTATTATTTTGCTATAAGGGTAGCTAAGTAGTATGCTAATAGGTAGAGGACGCTATAGACCTATTGCGATAGTCATCATCCTAACGCTTTACCTAAGCAATCTGCTTCTAGGAAGGTGTTGCGATTTAGGTCCTATTGCACTAGAATTAGTTCTATAATAAACGCGTCTTTTAATCTTTAGAACGCTTTTTCTTTTATATTTGTTTATATAAATTCTATATTGCGTTTTAGAAGAGTATATAATAAGCCTATGATATCTAAAAAGTAAGTTATGAAGTCCTTATAGAAGTTTGCAAAGCCTAAGAATCTCTAAACTCCTCTAGCGTTTGTAGGGGGTTCCTATTCTCAAATTACTTGTATCTTTTCCAGGTTAGGCTAGATAGAACGTCCTGTCTTAATAATATAACTTGGGTAGTGCACTATCTTTATAGCAAACGTGCATTTTTCTCAATTAAGGTATAGGCCTGCCTCTTCTAAAAGTTTTAGAACTCTTTTAACTTTATTAAAGTAGTCTTTTTTAGATCTATTTAGATAAATTAAGACGTTATCGAAAGCATGCTATTACGAGGTCTCTTAGTGTTTCTTATAGCGCATAGTTTATATAGCACTAGAAGGTTAATACCGCCCTAGATAGTGTAAAGGGGTTTACTAGCTACTTAAAGAGTCTAAACTTGATTTAAAAGGCTATAAGGTATTTGTCTCTTTTTGCTATCTAGATTCCATAAAAGGCTAACCTAATATTAACTTTAGTAAACTAATAGGCTTTTGCTAGGCTACGTAGTATTCTCTTAATTAATAAGAGTAGGTAATAGTCTACACTTGTAATGTTATTTAGACTTTAGTAGTCTACGAAGGATTTCGATTGATTATTTAGTTTCTTTACTAGGAAAGTTAGGGCTTTTGCTAGGAATAAACTTGGTCTAATTTATTTTTTGTATATTGAGTCCAAAATCTATTACTATACTTCTAGAAGGTGTTCTCTTAGCATGCTATAAAGTAGGCCCTATAGTAGCTATAGGATGTGGCCGTCTTTATCCCTTTCTAATCTAATGTAGTAGTCTAGTATGCCTCCTATAGAAGAAGCTCTATCGCTTTTTCTTTATTAAATTATTCCTAAAATCCCTCTAGTTCTAGAAGAAGTGTTAGTTTGTATTTTTTATTAGGTGTCTCGTTCTAGACTCTATCTACTAGTACTTGATTAATCGCTAGGAGGCTTATCGCAATCCCCTATCCTCCTACGTCTATTAAATTAGACCTCAGTTAGTCTCCCTCCTTATTAGACAGCTCCTGCAACTCTACTTTTTTTGCCTAATCTACCCTCTTTTCAATCTCTAATACTTCTATGTTTCCTATGTTTTTAATTATTATTTAGCCTTTTTCTAGGTCTAAGACAACCTTTTCTTTTTCTATTTATAGCCTCCTTAGAATAATATTATATTCTAATCCTAGAATCACGTATGCCTAAGCATACAATTGCTATCTGTTTAGGTTAAATATAGATATAACTACTGTAGAAATCTTGTTTATTACTATGCTACCTACAACTTATGTTAAAGAGTAGAGTAGAATTCTAATTATAAGAAGTTATATACGCCTTGCTAAAGCCCAAATTATAGCGTAAAATTAATTACACTTTATATTAGCTAGCGTATACACTAACACACTATTATTTAATAATATAGGAATAAAAAATAGTTTGCTATCGATTTTTTCTTATTGCGTTTTGTAGTATTATTCTACGCGCTTTACACGTTACTAATATTATTACGTTATGCCCCTACCTACTATTTTAGGTGGGGGCCCTTAGTTTTCTAAGTTATCCCTTACGTTATCTATTTATGTACTCTGCGTTACTAACGCCTATAGGTATATTATATTAAGATATTTTCTTACCTAATAACTATAGCGCCTATAGCGTGTAATAGTACCTTCTTCTTAGCGGTATTAGAAAATCTCATTAGGGATCTAGTTAGGCCTTTTTTACCCTACTTCTTTTTCTTGCTAGAGCTTTTTTATTCTCTTAATCTCTAATCCACCTCTACCTTTGCTACTGAAGTTATTTTAGTGTCTCTATCTTAGTTAGCCTTTAGCGTGTTATTTAGCTAAAAATGTGTTAAGCTATAATTTTTAATTTCTGCTATTTCTAAGTCTACTATAATTTATTAGTAGGCTTCAACTACTGCCCTAACGTTAGTCTAAGTTATACTATAGTTTAACGCTATCTACTTTGAAGAACAGTCAAGCGCGCTACGTAGCTTTAGTGAAATTTGCTTATCATTCTACGTGTTTCTTCTGCTTTCGTTAAGGGCTTATGCAAAGCGTAGGAAGAAATTAAAGAAGGATTCGCTTTTCCTAGGCTATAGCGTGCCCCTACTATAGTGGCATTTAAGTAGAGATAGAGGCTTAAAGTTGAGCGATTTCTTGTTGTAGTTGCTAGACTATTATCTATAGTACTTTAGTGGCTAAGGCATCTCTTTTACCCTATTTACTAGGTGTATGTATATTATTTTTGTCTAGGTCTATGTAGGGGCCTTGGTAGTAGGACATCTCAGGGTAGTAAGGTTATAAAGGAGATAATATAATTATTTTAGTACAATCCCTATTAGAGAACTATAAGGTGCTAAAAGTCATTGTATTGCTGCGGGGAGTATTTAGGTGTGCTCCTTCCTTGTACTTATAAGAGTGTTATCTTAGTCTATACTACTATAGGAGTAGGTTTAGCCCAATCCTTAATAGCACGTGATATTACTAGGCCTGTTAATTGAATTTTATTATAGCTAAATATAAACAAAGTATCAATAACTTTCGATTATACTTGAAATAGGCTACTTACGCCTATTGTTGGCGCCTCAAATTTAATAAAAACGTTGATAAAAAATTTCTAAATTATTATAGGAAAGGCTGCGGCTAATGCATATATATATATATAGTTACTCTTATTATTGTAGAATTGTTACAAGCGCTTATTCTTGAATAATTATTTCATAATAAATATAAATAATAGCTAAATTTACTTTAACGTATTCCATCACCGAGCGGGCCACATCACCGAGTGTGCCACTTTTTCTTGGCAT
>NW_007359959.1:17753-60183 GCF_000359705.1 Exserohilum turcica Et28A | reverse complement strand
TCTTGTTGAGTTCTCTAACGATCCTTTGCTTGCTAAAGGCTATTCTAAGCTCGTCTGTACGAGTAACGAACCGCTCTGCCTAGCATTTGCCTAAAGGCTCGCCATCTCGTTCGCGTAGTAGTTTCTCCGCCATATCTGCTACTTCATATAGACGGGGGGCAAATCCTCGCGAGTCTAGGTTAAGAATATATCGTACGATAGTTTGCTCTTTAGACTTAGTTAGCTTCTAGCAATTTAGCTGTGTTGTAGGTCAAAAGGTGATTCCTTAAAGCCGCCAAGATATCTGCTGATGATGGACGTTGTAGGCTGCTGTAGCGCGTTGAATGCTCTTAAACTGGCCTGTACGATAGGCCTGAACAGCTAGAGTAAGCCTACCTTCTTGCTAAGTTAATATCGCGTTCTGTTGTTGGGGCATTATCTTTCGTACGTGAAGTTCGTGATGCCAAGAAAAAGTGGCACACTCGGTGATGTGGCCCGCTCGGTGATGGAATACGTTAGTTGCTTCTATAGTATATAATATCACTATTTTTAAAGTCTGTTTGTAAGGTGTAGATAAAAAGTTCTTAAGTAGTAACTTAGTATTTATACATTATCCACTTACTATATTTTTACTTTTCAGTAACTATTTCTTTGATTATTTTAGCTCTTTATTAATACTATGCTATTTTTTACTTGTAATATTTAATAACTTAGTTATTTAATAGCTTTATCTGACTACTACTTCCTCATTATTCCTAAAATACTATAGCCCATTTATAAGCTTTTTATTACGTAGTAGGCTATTTATGAACTTTTAATTATAATATACAGTCTTGTTATTTTAAAGATAAATAATTACCTTTTGTTATACAGTTACTAAGTTTTAATAAGTAAGCTTTCTATTTACTATTATAACTATAAATAATTTACTTTCAATAAACTATAGTTTGAATATCTCAAGTTTTGTCTACATACATATTTATATAAGTCATTTTAGCTATGTAACTTTAGAGTTTTTATATAAAATTCATGATTCTATATCAACTTTTTTTGTTTGAAGTTTCTTCTTTGTATATAACTTTTCAGAGTGTTTTTACTAGCAGCTAACTAACATAATTTCAAAGTTTTATCATTTATAGCTGAGCTAGTTTTCTTTCTATGTTTTATTTTTTTAAGCTTTATTAATAAAATATTTTTAGCTTTTATTTCAGTATTAACGTGGTTCACAAGTGAGTTGCTAACCCAAGCGAGTTGCTAACGCCCCACTACTACATCTACATCAACACGTTATCACAGTTTTTTATCACAGTCAATAAACTATTGCGAGAAACTAAATTAATTATTAGAATTGCTACTATTCCTTACACTATCTATCTCAACTACGTATGTACGAGCGTTGTGTCCAGTCTGCTTGCAACGCCCGCACCGCCGCTCTCCTCGCACCCTCTTCGACGCACTCTCACCATCACCACGACTGCTACCCGCCTGTTCAGCTAATACTTCTTGTACTTCGCCCATAGTAAGAGTCTCTTCTGTCCGTACGTATCGCCGCTTGCGGCTTTTACGCTCATTTAACTCGTCAAGAGCCGCTCAAAGCGTACCCATTTCCTCCATCATAAGCGTCATTTTATGTGCCATTTGCTAGGTCCCCTTACTTAGCTACGCGATCTACTTAGTAAGTAAATTGGCAGAAGACCCACGGCGTTTTCTCACGCTCTCTTGAATGAGACTAATTTGAGACTCAACTTCGCGCGCGTTGCGTGGTGTCTGCGCCTGCCAGGCAGCTACCCGTCGTGGTGATTGACGAGGTGTCTGCACCACTACATCAAGCTTAGATAGCACAGCCTGTGGGTCGTGTGGGACTAGACCAGCACCTCTAAAGCTAGCTTGGATATTCTCCTTCGTGATAGACTGCTTAAAAGCAGCCTTAAAGGCTAGTAGGAAGGTTTCCTTGCTAATATAGTGGGTGCGGTTGCGTGCCAAGCCTGAAACAGCGTCGCCATACTTGCGCTTTAATGGCGAGAAGCAGGCGATGTTAAGGGGCTGCAACAGGTGAGACGAGTGTGGAGGCATGCAGAGAAGAATAATATTCTTCTCCTTGCAAAGATCTTGAAAATCGATAGAGCAGTGGCTCTCATGGCCGTCGATAATGAGCAGTTAATACCTACCTATAGTAGAGCTCTTTGTATAGGTATTAAAGTGCTCTAACTAGGCAAGACTAAGCTAATTATTCGTCTAGCTATTAGGACTGACTTCAAGAACCTAGTTAGCAGGGAAATCCTTAAACTAGACGTTGATAAGCACCTTGCTCGCAAAGACAACGAAGGGTGGTATTCGGCGACCTAACGCGCCCACGCCTTGGATCATAGCAACCCACTCACGGTTGCCTGGCTGTACCTGTTTCTTTTTCCTATATCCCTCTAAGCCTGTGATAACTAACTGTGATAAAATCTTGCCTATTATAAAGCTAGTCTCGTCAAAGTTGTAGATATTGTCGTCCACAATACCCCACTTCTGCCTTGTCGCCTGGACTAAGTCGAACCAGCGCTGGATAGCCACTGGATCCTCGCAGGCGGCTCGCTGGTGATTATAGGGACGGCTCCAGCGCGTACGGAGCTCAGGAGTCCGCTTAACGAAGTTGTCAACCTAGTTCTTGCTAACAGGGTTGCCACCACGCTCCTCCAATAGTTTATTAGCTATCACTTGAACGTTAAGCTTTGTAGGCGCAAATCCTCGCGCAGACTCTTCAAGAATACGCTTAACTATAGCCTCCTCTTCTAGCTTATCTAGACGCTTTAATTTCGGCTCGCAGTCGCGTTAAGGGCGCTTTCTAGCGCGTCGATTAGATACAGTTCTTTGTGGGACGTTGTAGATAGTAGCAGCACGGTTTATACACTAAACACGTTGCGACTAGACGTTAAAAAGAGCAAGTTAAAGATTAGATTTAGAATATATCAATAGACGGTTGCGTTGTTGAGAAATCACGCGTTATAGTGATGAAGTTGATGGGCTGGTGGGGCGTTAGCGACTCGCTTGGGTTAGCGACTCACTTGTGAACCACGTTATTTCTTCTTTATATCTGTATATATATATCTATATCTAGCTAAATATTGAGTGAAATACAAGTCTATAACGCTAAACTAGTATAACTAAGCTTTATAAATAACCCCTCTACTAATAATTACCTACTTTACTAGGTCAGATATATTAGCACAAAAATTAGTATCTTTCTTATCCTATTTTTAGACTATCACCTCTCTATTTAGTAGATCTAGAAACTAGTATAAACCTCTATATATCACTCTTATTAAGTAATTAATAAGAAATTTCTGTTTAAAATATTATTAGCTATAACTACTTATATATTTCATAATATAATATATACTAGTAACTAGTGTATCTCTAATATATTATAGTATATTAGTTATATGTTTTAGGGTCTTACTTTAGCTAATGTTATTTTGATTCTTATGTCATAGCCTATTATTAATAAACTTATTTCTCACTATATAAAATCACTTATTTTGCTATAATATTATATCATATACTAATACTTATGCTATAACACCTAGTAGTTCAGTATATCTTTTTATATTTTAGTGCCTACACGCGAAATAATAGCTCTATTAGCTATATTCTATTATTATGTAAATAAATAATAAGTCTTCCTTCTACTTTACTGGTCTTTATACGTATGTCTATTGAGGAAGATTTCCTTAGAGTGGATAAATCGCAAAGTTAAGTGCTCTTGTAGTATCTTTAACTGCAATGCTCCTCTTTTTAGTTTCCTCCTTATATTCTCTTTCATCTTTTCTTCCTTTATCCTCATTTTCACCTTACTATATAGAGTTCTTATATAATACATTTACTTAAACGCTAGAACTCTACGAGTAGTGAACTACTATATATATTGAATCATATGAATAGTCTATACTATGCGTACTTAATCATGATTTTTGGAAAGGATTTCGTGTTTCATCTTACATCTAGTTGTCTGAATCCTTATAGAATCTAACACCTAATAGGTTGAAAGGGAAAGTTACTTGAAGGGATGTTGCAGAACAGTCTTGCCAAAGCCTCTCTTTCCATCTACTACTGCAAACAATACCTCTAACGCCTCTTCCGCTGTTACTTGAAGAACATTGACTGATGGAAGAGAGAACTCTTTACCATAATTTTCAACAATCCAATGAAGTGCTTTCCACGCGTTCCAATGCTCCGCAGCTCTCGCAGGAATAGTAATAGGCGCAGGTGTACCCGGTGGACGTATGATAAACTCAGTGTTGGACGTCGCCATGGGTAACCGGAACCTCTTGTCCTGACGCAATACTACAGATACAAGCATTGCAGATGGGCTGACGCACTGAATCAGCAGGTCTGATGAGGATGGGTTGCTCATTGTGCCAGCGGCATCGAGGGCATGGGTGATGGAGCCTCTGCCTAGCGCTGACACGGCGGATGCGATGTCGTTTGTCACAGTCGGAGAGGAGTAATCAAAAGTTTCGGTTGCGCCAAGAGTTCTGAGAAGCTCATGTCGTGTTGGAGAAGCTGTTACGAAGATATTCTTGCAGCCGGCGGCTCGCGCCAGCTGTACAGCTGAGAGGCCAACTGCCGAAGACGCGCCCCATATCAGTATTGGGCTGGATATGTCTGTGGGATTTGTCGGCAAGGGGAACTTGAACAAGTTGTGTATTACATCAGCAGCAGTCATTGCTACTACCGTGAGTGCCGCTGCGTGTGGTTCTGGGAGATTCGAAGGGACTTTGAAAACCATGTCTTCCGGGACTGCCAGATGGCCCTGGTGAGTGCCGTATTTCTTCGGTCGTCCCACGCCAGAGGGTGTATAGCCTGCGACTATATCGCCTTGTTGGAACTCCGACGAAGGTGGGGCCTTGGTGACGCGACCAGAAAAATCGTTACCAAGTACAGTTGAGCAGATACCGAGATGGGTCGAGTGCCGAATATCTGCTGGGTTTACTCCTGAGTAGTGAACCTCGATCAAAAGCTCATTTGGCGCGGCATCTTCATGAGCGATCTTGTCTTCGACTATGAATTTTGCATCTTCAGTCACAAAGAGTGCTTTGTCGATGGCAGACGACATCCTGGACTTTCTACAGGAATAAGCAACAGTTCAAGCTCTGTCTTCTGCATTTCTATACAGCAATGCTCAGACAAGATAAGCAACAGATAACAAACTTACTTTGAGTACTTTAATGGTGTAATAGCAGTGCAAAAGATCTACAAACACAGTGATTGAGTGACGAGATATCAAACAAGAGATGTCAAGAGAGAGGCCTGCTATATATAGGATATATGCGTTAGAGTCCAGTGTGTCTTATGTTGAGATAATTTACGTCCAAGTGCGTCCGGGAATCAATCGCGGCAATTTCGTAATCCGGTGAAATTGCTAAGCTGACTATAGTTGGTCATGTGATTAGACAGGGGTATCTACTACTCTTCCTATCTACTTTTGTTATAGCGCTCTACTGATCTACTCTACATTTCCAATATTCTTTCACTTTATCTCCCTTTCACATATAAATGCTTTATTTATCTCAAACCTACTTAGTCTTTTATATTTATTATCTCTTCTAAGTAATAGTCTAGTGTTTATTTTTAAAATTGTATCGGGTGATACTTCATCATTATTATCTTAATAAATTCACTCTGTATTATTTCTTTCATAACATTGAGTATTATCTATATTTCCACTTTATAAGCTGAACTTATAGGTTATAGGCTATAAGAATTAAGAAGAGAATATATTAACCTACTACCTTCAAATAATTTATATAAATTAAAGAAACGATAACAGTAAACGCATAGAAGAAAGTAGAGGAACAGTGAAATTAGAGTAAGCAACAAGATAGCGCCGTGTCTGCTGACCGGTTGTGATATTCAGCTATGTCTAATTCCTAGCTGGGTTTGCAGGGATGGCACACGCAATATGATGCAAGTAACGGTCAAATGGCTAGCCACTCGGATTCGGTCATGACTAGAACAACCGAGTCTCTCTGTAGAATCCCGGTTATCCCCGCCACAGCCAGCTAACAAGGTGCGCTTCCCCGCCGCGATTTAGTCTCCTTCGGCATCTCGACACGGTATCTCGACACGGTCAAAGCAAGCACTCGTTTGCATGCTAGTGACAGCACGCAGCCATAAATATACATGTACATCGATCACGTTGACCAGCCGCGTCCAACCATCTGAAGGGATATTTCTCTCTGCATCCTGCGTTACTATACTCAAGACCGATTCATTTTTCCGCATCTTGGTTACAGCCCGCACATCTTGACCGTGGCGGCGCAAACAAAGTCAGCAACATGGCACCTTACAAAGTCGGATCTGTGGTGGTCAAGATGTGCGACAGCAACAGGCCACAGGCGCCGCCTGCAATGCCGAAAACCGTTCAGCTGCCGGCTGGACACCAGAAGAGTCCAGAATGCCGAGCTCTGCCTTGCCCTATGATATTCGACCAAGATCAGGTTTTCACGCTGCGCGATGGCACCAAGATACGGGCAGACATCTTTCGACCCCAGGTGGACGAAACAGTGCCTGCCATTGTCATGTGGTCCCCGTATGGCAAGACTGGCGCGGGCGTCCTGAACATCAGTGCCATGCCTCTGAGGGCTGGGATACCTGCCGATTCCTTGTCTGGCTATGAGGACTTTGAAGGGTTGGTTGGCCGCAATAAGCACAAAGAAGAAGACACCATGACTCTGGCTCTCGGCTAACTAGGCGAACAGGCTCGACCCGGCGGAATGGGTGCCCAAGGGATATGCCATAGTCAACGTGGATGCAAGAGGCGTTGGCGACTCTGAAGGAGATATACGCTGGTGGGGTACGAGCGAAGGCCGAGACGGCTACGACGCCATTGAGGAGCTTGCGAAGCTACCCTGGAGCAACGGGAAGATTGCCCTGGCGGGCAATTCGTGGCTTGCCATCTCGCAATACTTTATCGCGGCCGAACAGCCGCCTCACCTTGCCGCCATTGCGCCCCTAGAGGGATGCTCGGACATGTCGCGGGAAGACGTTTATCGCGGAGGGATCCCCCGGGTGGTATTCGCAAAGTGGATTGCAAGTCTTTTACCAGGTATGGACTGTGTCGCCGACACGTTGTCGCGCCCCATTCGACTGACATGATGGTAGGTCGGCAGCAGCAAGAGGACGTGGGTGCCATGGTGCAGGAGTTCACCACTACCAATGACTACATGGAGGACAAGCGCGCAGATTTCTCCAAAATCAAAGTTCCTGTCTATATCGGAGCCAGCTATTCGTCCGACCTGCACACGGTTGGTTCTTTGCGGGCGTTTGAAGAAATCAGCCATGGCGAGAAATGGTATGTTGACTAGGATGAAGACGACAAGAGAAACGACGGGAGAACAGGCATGCTAATGTTGATGTGTTCAGGCTTGTGCTGCACTCGACACAGGAATGGTATGACTTGTACTCGCAGCAACGAACCAAAGACCTTGAAAAGTTTTTTGATTGCTATCTCAAACATGTCGAGAATGACTGGCACCAGACGCCGCCAGTGCGTCTAGCGCTGCTCCAGTTCAACAAGGCCCCGATCGTGGACAAGGCCTTCAGTGATCTTCCGTGGCACCTAGACTCTTGCGTTTCAAGACGCTTGTACTTGACACCCGACAAGACACTGTCGGATCACAAGCTGGCGGCATCCATGGCAACACTCGACTATGACGCGTCGACCGACGACACAATCACTTTTACGTATCGCGTCCCGTCCAGGATGGCATTGGTTGGACCGAGTACTTTGGCGATTGATGTCTCGTCGCCCGACCACGATGATCTGGACGTATACACGCACATATTCAAGGCGGATGCGGGCGGAGCCATTCTCTCCAACAAGAACATACCGACGCCCGAGAGTCTGTCGGCCGAGGAAGAGCACAAGCTTACACAGAACCGACTCTTCCGATACTGGGGCCCGGACGGAGCGTTGCGGGCCTCACAGCGGCACGTCTCTGCTAGTAAGTCGGGCAAGACATGGAAGACGCTTTCGCATCAAGAGGTGTTGAAAGTTGCGCCTGGTGAGATTGTCAGGCTGGAGAACCAGCTCTGGCCGACCGGCATCGTGTTTGAGGCCGGCGAGTTGTTGATGGTAAAGATCAGTGGAGCAAGCATTGGCGTTCCGGCACTCGCACACCTGCAGCGGGAGCCGAACCCGAATCGCGGGAAGCATATCCTACACGTCGGAAGAGCAGAGAGCTATCTCGACTTCTTTACCATTGACGTATGAAGCAGGGGGCAAATTTCAGATAGAGAAATACATCAGCGCATCGTGTGTGCACGAGTAGTAGGGTGAGCTCCAGCCAAGGTGGGACACCACGCTATTGGCCAGCGTATAGATTACAGAAGCTACACCTTGTGAGGAGATTAGTTACACACGAGGCTTTTTTAAAAGCTTTCTACTCGCTGTATTTTGAAGAAGCTATCCTGTCGGGTACTAGCGTATACTATCAGCCAATCTCATCTGCCACTACCTTTGGCGCTAGACAGGCGTTCCATCTTGGCTGGAGCTCACTGGTTACATAGCGGAGGACGGCAGTGATGATTGACCAATCACAGCTCGTGGAAGGCCATGCGTCGCTATCCAGGTCAGGCTTAGCGCTCGTGCCAAGCCTACTACGTCATGGACTTTGCCATGGCCCCAAATGGTCGCGTCAACCAACGACGAGCGCATCGTCGGTCTTTTGGGTGCAATCGCGCCATCACAATCACCTTTCGAAACGCATCCCAAACTCACCGCACGCCGCTGATTCCACGCGCAGTGCACACGGCCATGAAGCGAGGTGCAATCGAATCCTTCTTCAAGCGGCCCGAGCCCAAGAAGGCCAAGTATGAGGCCAACGGCGACAAGAGCACCCATTCGACCTATCCCTTTGCCATTCCACATCTACCGCGGCGGTTTTCAGAGCAGCTGGGGTTTGCGCCGGCCGAGGAAGGGAAACCCATGGACGATCAGCTGCATCTGGATGTCGTTTACTACCAACCCTACATTCCGCGTGCAACGGCAGCTGCCATGTTTGAGTTTCTGCGCCAAGAGCTTCCTTTCTACCGCGTCGTGTATAGCATCAGGCGCGGAGGAGTGCAGACAGCCATCAGCACGCCGCGCTTCACCAGCGTGTTCGGCGTCGACGATACCTGTCGGTTTGCGTCTGATGGAAAGCTGGTCGACGCGAAGACGGGCAGGCCGGCCGAGACGAGGCGCTACACGTGCGCACCTCGTCCCATTCCGCAGTGCCTCGAAGAGCTGAGACTGGTGACGGAGGGAACCACTGGGGAAACGTTCAACATGTGCCTGGTCAACTACTACGCCGACGGCAGAGACAGCATCTCGTTCCATTCCGACGACGAGCGCTTTTTGGGCCCCACGCCGGCCATTGCATCTTATAGCTTGGGTGCAAAGCGCGACTTTCTGATGAAGCACAAGCCGAGAGCCGCGAAAGACGGCGACGCGGCCGAGGAGCCAAAGGGGGTGAAGCTGGCGCTGGGGTCGGGGGACATGGTTCTCATGCGCGGCCCGACGCAGGCGAACTGGCTGCACAGCATACCGAAGCGGGCCGGACCCGAGGCGGGCAAGGGGAGAATCAACATTACCTTTAGGAAAGCCATGGTCAGGGGCGGGACGGAGAATTACTACCAGTACAATGTGGGAAGCGGACAGGTGCATAGGTGGGATGCGCGGGCGCAGCAAATGGCGGCCTGGACGCCGCGCAATGATTCAAATGGCGAGTAACGTGTACGTGTATGTCTGGTGGTGGGAGCCGGACGAGGGGGGCAGGTGGGAAGGCTGCCGCATTGCATGGATGGATGGATAGATGGACAGGTAGAAGCGTGTGGCGACGGCGACGGCTTGGCGGGCCATGGATGGATGAGCGTCGTTGTCGGCCGAGTCAAAGGCCGCCGCCCAATTCTCCCCAGGGCCATCACCCACCCACTACCACCACCCCCCCTCCCCCCTCATCGCCCTGCCAACCGTGCGTGATTCGAGTCGCCCAAACGCGGCGCATAGTTGCACTCGTGTTGCCCGAGCGCGTGCAAAGGCGACGGCGCGCTGTCGTGAGAGCGGTTGGGCCTGCGTGCAGCGAGCTTGAGCAGCTGGGAAAAGGTATGTACCAAGCCGTGCAGCGCAGCGCAACGCCTTGCCGCTATAACGCCTGGGCATATACAGCTGCTGATACCACACAGGGCATGCCAGTGTCGGCCTGGGACGCATTGCCAGCTTGCGGTAGCTGGAGCTCCTGCGAGCCTGCGCCGACTGGCCATCTGTGAGCATACCCTCTCGAAACTGACGGGTCGACTTGTGCGCGGAGAAAAAAGAGAAGAAAAAAGAGACGAACAGCCTGGAGAGAGCAAAAAGCAAGCAACAGACGAATCAAAACGAAAGAGTGCGCGGCGAGGGACGCGCAGGCCTTGGTCACGGAGGAGGGCGATAGCAGGACATCGCCGCCATTTGGATCGCGGGCGGCAGCGTCACATGCCCTGGCGCGTCGAGATAGGGCCAGCCCGGAAAGATTGAAGAAGACGAGCACGAGCGCATCACCGTCGACGTGGGCTGCTCTCGAGGCGATTCTTGACAGTCCGCTTCGACTCGCCCACGCCCGCCGTTTAGGCAACCCGCGAGCGCGTGAGATTTCAACATCTCTCCCGCCCATCCGGCGTTAAGCGCGCCCTTAACTCCGCCGCCGCCTCGTGGTCCGCCACTACCGTCACTGCTTCGACCATCACCACCACCACCACCACCACCATCACTATCCACTCCACCAACTCCACCGCCCACAATGCCGCCCACCCCGCCCTCGACAAACTCCTCCAGCGCAGGCCACTCGCCGCCCGACCCCCAGTTCCGAGTGGTGCGCAAACGGAATCGCGTGCCTCTGTCGTGCGGAGCCTGTAGACATCGAAAGTAGGCATGCCCACCCACTCTCCCTCACTCCCTCTCTCCCATGCCCCTCGCCCAAAGCACACCGCTGATGCTCGCAGGCTAAAGTGCAACCGCGGCCACCCCTGCGACAACTGCACCAAGCGCGGAGACACGGCATCATGTACGTATGCTACTCCAGGCAACCGCAAGAAGAGCTCCTCGAGCGCCGGCTCTGCATCCACCCCAGATGACATGCAAAACCGCATTGACCGCCTCGAAGGACTCGTTCTGTCGTTGATGACCAATGGCGCCCAAAGCGCCGGCCCTGCTGCTGCCCAGGCGGCCATTGCAAGCAGCCTGGCCACCGGTCCCTCGGATGCCCACTTCAACATGGCCCACCTGACCACGGCCATGAGCACCGGCGCCCCGGACTCGATCCCCGAGGAAGACGTCGCCGACGAAAGCGACATGGAGAACGTCACAAAGTCGATTGGCGTCATGAAGGTCCACAACAACCACACCATCTTTGCTTCCGAGGCCCACTGGTACGCCATCCTGGGCGAGCTCTCCGAAGTCAAGAATTACTTTGCAGAACACAAAAAGCAGTACGACGATCAGCTGCGCCGCTACAAGGAAGCACAGGTCGGCGACCGCCCCCCCGGCACCTCGATCCTCATGGGCGCCCACAAGCCAAGCTCCAAAGCTGAAATCCTGTCGCGCTTCCCCCCCAAACCAACAGCCGACCTGCTCGTCTCGCGCTTCTTCAACACCTATGACCCCGGCATCCACATCATACACGGGCCGTCCTTCCAGAAGGAATACGATCGCCATTGGCTGCAACCAGAAGAGACGCCCGTCATCTGGCTTGGCCTGGTATTCGCCATGATGTGCATTGCACTGCAGTCCTATACTCGGGCTGGCGACGAGCCCCCAGAGTATCACAACAAGTCTTGGGACATGTCGAGAGAGTACGGCGACCTCACTGCGCAGTGTCTGACGCTGGCAGACATCACCTCGCCCATCACCGGCATGATAGAGACGCTCATCTTACACGTGCACGCCGAGTACGCGCGTAGCAGAGACGCCGAAGTCGGCATATTCATCAGTACCGGCATCATTGTACGCTTGGCCATGCGAATGGGTTTCCATCGGGACCCCGGCCCATATCCCGGCATACCCGTCTTTCAGGCAGAAATGCGAAGACGAGTATGGGCCGTCGTGCGCTCACTAGATCTATTGTTTTCGGCCCAGGCAGGCCTCCCGCCCATTGTCCGCCCGCGCGACACCAACACGGAGATTCCCCGCAATCTCTACGATGACGAACTCCACGAGGATATGAAGCTTCTGCCGCCATCGAGACCCGAGACCGAGGCGACTCCCACTCTTTTCTTGATCAACCGAACCCGTCTCATCTACAAGCTGGGAGAGGCTGTCGAGTGCACAGACACTCTGACCTGCTCATCGTACGACGAGGTGATGAAGCTGGACATGGAGGCTCGAGAACTGCACGACAACATTTCTCCTCATCTGAAGATGCGAGGAATGGATGAATCGGCACGGGACCCATCAACCTTGATCATGCAACGATTTACCCTGGACCTGCTCTTTCTGAAGATCATCTGCGTGTTGCACCGCAAGTACCTGGCCTATGCCAGAGTACAGTCGCGCTTTGCTTATTCGAGAAAGGCCGTCATTGAGGCGTCGCTGATGCTTCTCAAGCACCAAGCGACTTTGCACAGGGAGTGCCAAGCCGGCGGCCGCTTGAGGAACGTCAAGTGGTTCATTTCGTCACTGACAACCGTCGACTTCCTTCTTGCTGCAATGATTGTGTCCTCGGATCTCTATCACACTACCGTTGAATCTTTAACTCGCTCTCCACCCCCGGCAGAAACGCCGGCTTGGAGCTCGGATCGCGTTGACGAGATGCTGGAAGCGATTGAGATAGCAGTGGGCATTTGGGAGGGTCTTCGCGACCACTCCATGGAGGCATACAAAGCCCACACGACTCTCGGCGTCATGTTGGAGCAACTCAAAAAACATCGCGGGGCTAAGCAGGCGCCAAGCGGATTCCAAGCAGCTTCGTCGGCATATCCCGCCATGGCACAGATGGAGGATGCCAACGTTGCACCAGAGCACTCGGCAGCCATGACTTTGGGCTTGCTCAGCACAGGTGGCATGACGCCTAACGCAAATATGTTCGATCAGCGATACCCGGCAGGCATGGCGAATCTCTTGAACGATCCAGTATCTCAACCATCAACAGGCTTAACACCGCAGTACAGCCAGGCCACTAGTGGTGCTGCAGGCACTGAGAACGCACCGAGTCCTTTTTCCAATCTGTTTGGAGCAAACTTGTTTCAAAACTTGGATCTGCCACCAACTGACAATATCAACTGGGTATGCTCAGTCAAGAATGCTCCAAACGTGCCAAGTGCTAATGCAGACAGGACGCATGGGACTCGTATATCCAAGGTCCCGGCATCGAAGCAACAAACAACTTCTTTCCCATGGACCTTGGCAGCATACCGATGCAGACAGAGCAGAACGGGCTGCCGCAAACGGGACCGGTAGTCCATCAGCCTTCAGCTCCGACAGGTCACACGAGCATGTTTGGGCAAGATGTCTACATGGGTGTAAGCGCTTACGAGGCAACTTTGGCATGGACCCGGATAGCTGACACTACCCAGGCTGATGCGAAGACGGCTGGCGAAGGGTACGTCAGTGGCTTCAGGATGCCAAAACCGTCCAATTAGCGGCTAGCGACCGCCGCACAACGCTTTTATACGCCTCGATGATGGGTGGCTGTGTCTGCTTAGCTTGCCTGCTTCAGCCCTGGGGGCCGGATCATGATTATACTAGACATCTTGGGACGGTTAGTCCACCAGGAGGATTTGCAAGCGGATTGGGCGAGGCGCAGCTGATGCCCCGCCTTTGCAGCTTCAATCAACTCAGCTCAGCCCATGCGCGTTTCTCTAACATGATTGAATGCCTCCGTTGTATCACAATTGCAGGGGACACAGTGTCATAATACTAAGCCTCTGCCCCCCCCCCTGAGGCTTGTCCCGCTTGCGCGAGGGTCAGACGTCATCGCACCACGTTGGCTACGTGCCTCTCTCCCCCCTACAGCTGTGTGTGGACACATTACTGCTTGCCGAGGCTCACCACAATTTGGAACCTGACAGTCAACTAACTCTCAAGCTGCACCGCTTCGAAAATTCACTATTGCTGTCCTCTCCATGTCGCCTGCAGTCCCTACCCACACACCACGCATCGACACGACCACACCCGCTATCAACGAGGCACCGGTCGAGTTGGACGCCAGCACCCCCGTGTCACCAGAGCAGGCGATGAAGAGAAGAGATATGCTAGGCCATGGGGAGCAAAGCCGCGCCTATATAACAGGCTCCATCACGTCCCCAGACGACGCACAAGGTGTCGACGCCGAGTTTCTTGGCCGAGGCGAGAACATGAGTAGGGAGGCTAGAGAGGTACGTTAGCCCGGCTTGCTTCTTCTATCGCCAGGAGAAAAGAGATTGTCCATTTGACACCAGACGCAGAAGCGTGCGGCCATGCTGGCAGAGCGATTGAAAGATCCAAGTGTCATCGTTGAAGTACCCAAGGGACCGACCGCCGACGAGGTTGAGGCTGTGAGAAAAGTGGATCAGGGGGCAGAGGTTGGAGTTTAGAGGCGTGTGGGCGTGCAAAGATGGTGCTGCAGGAGGATATACTACAGCCATTTTGTGATTTGCTGATGCTGATTTTGCATCATGCAAGACTTGCCCTTTGTATTCTTTTTCTTCTTCTTTTTCTTGTTTTGCATCTGCCCGATTATCGAAAAATTGACTGGGAGATGACTTGGTTGTGCACTAAGCAGAACACGTGATTAGATCGAATCGCCCGGCGATCAAAGGCCAAGACTCGTATCGATTCTGATTTGACGGCCTTTTCGTAGTCGTAACAACTTGCCCGTCTACACCCGCTACTTAGTATGCAGCAGGCCGTCTTTCTAGAACTGCCACTTTTTTCTTTCGTTGTAAAGAAAATAAACCAGCCCTCCGCCCTGCTTTGACCGGTATATTCGGATCTCAGTATACATCTTGGACAAAAGTGAAGGATAAAAATATACATAGAAGTATGCCCGGGATGACGATTACTTGCAACTGCTGCCACCGTAAATGAACTTGCCATCAGAGTTCTCACACCCACATGTGCCATCCTTGGGACTCTTGATACACCCCGTGCCGTCTCCCTTGCCCTCGCCCTTGACCCCGGCCTTGTCCCAGAAAAATGTGCTAATATCCTTGTTGTGCTTCATCTGCGTACCCGGCGCGCAGGTATACGCTTCACACGTGCCGTAGGGAAATCCGTGGTTGCCGTCGTACTGGTGATCTTGGGTGAAGACGGCAAAGGTCTGGTCGGCGACACGCGTGTTATGGCTGCATTCTGCGGCCTGAATGGCTTTGCTGGTTTTGGCAGCTGCAGGAAACCACATGTTAGAGAAATGGCAGATTGAGCAGGGGGTTTGCCAGAGACGTACGCGCACAGTTGGGGGCGGCTGGGTATGTGGCGTTGGAGTGCGAAGTCGCTGGGTCTAGGGTAGCTGTGATGCCAGTCACCAGCACGCACAGAGTCACAATGGTCGAAGGCGTAAACATTTTGAAATCCGTTGATGATTCGACAGGAGCAGGTATAGAGTGACTCTTAATAGACACGAAGACGGCCTTTGTCTCATCTTTATATCCCGATCCCTTGTCTCCCCCTATCGCCCATGTTTCACCCACGGGTTCCTGTATTACATACGCTGCCACCACCGCCACTTTTCTCCTCACCCATACATGAACAGGACTGCGCAGGTCCACATGGCCGCGCGCCCATCGCAGGTGTGTGCACGTGTCGGAAATTTGGCTTGTTTCGAAACAGTAAAACGGCGCTAGACAGGGTGCGTCGACGGCCCGACAGATGGTTCAATCTCAGGTAGAGTGCGTCAGCGGGGAAGTATGTACTGTAGACCGTCTGCTGGGTACCGACACCGCGTCCTCGGCGCTCGCTATGTAGCTACATGATTCCAGATGCGGTACACCTCGAGTGTACAGGGTTTGGCGCTGGCCATGCTTTGCTAGCTCCCGTGTCTGATATTGCAGTTGAGTGGGTCATGCTATCGATCACAATCGGCCTGTGATGCTAACGTGAGCTTACATAGGCAAATCACTGGCTGCACTGTTCGCTTCTCCTTCATGTTAGGAGGTACCAGGTGACACAAGTACCATCTGTGGTACGTGTGGTTCTAACACTTGATTAGATTTTGTCGCTTGTCCGTCCACATGTGATGGCTGTACCTGAGCGGCAGCACCCACATGCTAACACGTCTGAATTATGTTGCTCAATTTGATTTCTTCGCAACCCAACCTGTGTCTGCAACGAATGCGTCTCTCGACATATGCCACTGTCTTCGAGCTCCTTGCAAGGAGGCTTTTCGGTCTCTTCTTGGTTACCCCCATAGAAAAAGAGACACGTGGAAATAGTGCTATCGTTCCAGTCCACGAAGGCTGCTGCCTGGACAATCACTAGAGTTGAGAAAGCGAGTACGTCCAGAAACCCAACGAGTGTTTGGTTCTCGACTTGATACAATCTTTGAGAACAGACGTGTCCTCAGTAAACTCCTGGCTTTTGCTTCACTAGGCTCACCTCATTGAATGACGTTACTCTGGGCCAAGTCACTTGCAGCCTGTGTAGTTCGACTGGTGAAAAGAATAGAGCTTTGGTAACTGTGCATGAGGTAGCCAAACATTTGATCTGTATGAATAGTCTTATCAAGTGCACTACAAAGCATGTCGACATCGTTCACTTTTTCCTGGATGGTCAGCCGATGCCTAGCGCTTTGATAGCTCAATTCTGCCGTGACAAGCTGCTTGACGTCAGCCTCGGTGTCTTCGATGCCCAGTATATATTGCAGCAACTCTATCTCTCAGTTTGCCTACTGGGAGATTTGCTGGATAGAGGCTGATATTACGCGCATGGTAGGCTTAGGTGGTTGCTCTCGTATCTGGTAAGCTGCCTCGAGGGCATGAGCTGTCTTGCCGCAGTCACCGAGGCCGTACACAGCAAACTTACCACCTTGTAAAAATCCATTGGGATTAATCTAAGCAAGTGGCGTCTCGTGGCAGATGAAAGAAAATTGAGCCTTAGTAACGGAACATGACATGATGCTGTCCCGTGTTAGCTCGGTGTGCTTACCCAGATATCGCCACTAACAAGGATCTCATTCATGCGGTAATAATTCCATATCATGCCATAAATTTGCCTTCTGCTGCCATTAGAATACACTTTGAATGTTTTGACTACGGCTAGCGTAATTCTTCAAAGCAGCTGTTGCGTCAAGGCAGCCGAGTTGCCATCAGCGCACCATCTCCATCTAACGTTCTTATGTAATTCAGCGTGGTCGGCGATGCCACGAATAATCGAGTATCGCCTATGAACGTCTAGACCTGCTGCTAAATCTCGGGTTAGGAAACCTCGGAGCACCGTGTCTTAAGGTCATCTCGTAGATTGCCAACTTTGATCACTGCGTCGTCGGTTGCGATGCATCCTTGATGGAACAGGAGCGCCCATTACCAATCCCAGCTGTACTGTGGAATTTGGATCACCTCGCTCGGGTTCCATTTGGTGCATGTGGACCTGTATGCGCCGACCTGACGGTATCCAGCCATAAAGAGCCTCTCTTGTTCGTTTCCAGGGCGTATGAACTTTTACCTTGCTTTAGATCACTGTAATATACCAAATTTATATTTGCAGGTATTGTTACCAACTTGCACTCATCTCATCAGTTATTCATATGGTCTGCGTGACAAATTTGTGACATTGGCGAGGCTGTGTGCGTTCGTATACGTCCGTCTTGAAAGCGGGTATGATAGGCTGTGTCGCAGTACAGTAAGGCGGACGATTGGGTAGTTAGAACAAGCAAAAGAGACTCCGAAGGATCGTTAGCCATCATTGACTCTAGCTTGATAATGTGAATAGGTGCTGATACGGACATTTGGCAGTTGGGGCTACCTGTCGTGCGCGGAAATGACGTTTACGTGATCAGGTCACGTGCAGCCCCGCGTCACAGCCTACATTCCTCCGCGCGTACAAGCCATCAACCCACTTAGCAGCTGCATCAACTGCACATAATCACAATGGCTGAAGAAGCAGCCATTGCAGTCATCTCCTTCGACAAGTTTATCAACGGCAGCGAAGCAGAGAAATGCTCTGTTGCTAAGCAAATCTACGATAGTTTTTCCACTGTCGGGTGGGTGTATCTAAAAGATCACGGTATACCACAAGAGCGAGTTGATGGGATATTCAGGCTTGTGAGTCACTTCCAAGCCTTATATATCTATTCACGCTTATATCTAGCAGGCCAAATCCTTCTTCGATCTCCCTTTGGAGAAGAAATACACCTGGCGCCTCAGCGATGCAGAGATAAATCAAGGCTATACTGGCGATGGCGACGAAGCAAACGGAGGGATAGACCACAAAGAATGTTACGAGCACCGCCGCTTCAGAAATCCTTGCTGTCCCACAGATGACGATCTTCCTGGGTTTGGCAAGACGTTAGACGAATTCTACGGACAATGCTACAACCTTGGCATGAATGTACTGAGGTGTCTTGCAATGGCCATGGATCTCGGAGACGACTTCTTCGACCACATTACCAAGCGAGCGGATCCGCAGCTCCGTCTTTTGCGGTACCCATGTATTGAGAAAAAGATCATTGAACAAGCAGGACATGCACGCATCATTCCACACACCGACTTTGGCCTCTGCACCCTGTTGTTCCAAGACAGCGTCGGCGGCCTCGAAGTCGACCCTTTCCACACAGGCGATTTCAAGGCTGCTGTGCCCGTTCCAGGCACTGTACTCATAAACATTGCCGATCTGCTTCAGCGGCTAACCAATGATCGTTGCCGAAGCACCATGCATCGCGTTGTCAGCCCAAAAGTATCAGGGGACGTGCTTCCAGAGAGGTTCTCGATACCCTTCTTCATTCATCCGGACCCAGAGGTGCTGATCGATCCGATACTGAAGGAGAAGGGTGAGGTGAAGCGATACGAGCCGGTCAACGCGGGAGAATGGCGGATATGGAACACAAGGAAGAATTATCAGACGCTGACTACGTAGATGTTTTTCATTTAACACCGCTGTGATTCTTGTCAAGACGTCTGCACTTGGACTGGCACAGACAGCCGAAGGGCGCATGTTCGACTCTGTGAGACGTATCGGATTGGGTCGCCCTGTCAGTCGCACATGTTGTTGTTTTAGATGTTGAAATAGAGAAGACAGTTGCATGGTTTCAAAAATCATCTGGGAATCATTAGGGTGAGGTTCATTTCGCATCATAATGGATTTGGGTCTACGTGCAGACGAGGCGGGCAGCTATTTGGGCTTCGAACACGCTCTTATGCTCTTATGAGGAACACACGACGTAGTTCACAGCACCCGGACCCGTAGACCGTAGCAAAACTTTCCTTTGTCAATACGGCACACAAATTTTCAATGCGCTACAGGAGCTTATCGAGATGGCTTCCTGGTCGCAGCACGTGGCGGAAGATTGGGCTTACCCGCCGCTTGACTACTTTCCCGTTGCATCGGTAAAGACTATGTGATGCTATAGTGGGAACCACTACTGATTCCGCACGCATAGATTCATGTTTCCAAGGCGCAGCCGGATCCTTTCTTTGACCACATGGCTGCATTGGGCAACGCGTTTCAGGCCCGATCAGGAGGGATGCAAAGGCACGCCCTTGCTCTGCGCGTCTTTGTTTGCGCACGCCAGCCGGCTGGCTGTGGTACCGCTTCCCTGCTGTGATCAATAACACACGGCGAGGCGAGCATGTTTGTGCAGCTTAACCACTGCCATTCCACCGCATCTTTGTATTTCTTCCTCCCAAGTGCCGTTACTTCCACCCACCGAATAGACTTGATATCGAACCATGTCGGCAACAATCCTGCGACGCATTGACGATTGTCCTGAGGGAGGGGTATTTTATATGTGCAATGGCTTTCGTGGCTGCTGCGCCATGGACCCTTGCATGCCGGGTAGCACATGTCCATCGGATAAGGACTTGACACCAGGCCGAGCTTCGGACGGTAGGACAAGTATTCCAGGTGTCCAATCTAGTATGACGACTCCGACCACCACAGCCGCGCCACCGAGCCTGATGATCACAAGCACCAGGGCGGCATCGTCAACAACCCGATGTGCATCGTCGAATATAGACTTTTCTGTCAGCCTTGCAGAGCCTCCATATAAGACAGTGACGGAGCATGAATCGGAAACAACGGCACCAGCGGGCACGGCGCCAGCAAGGACGGACTCTGGCGACTCGGTACCGGTAGCAGCAATTGTCGGCGCAACACTGGGAGGTGTCATACTCTGTGCTCTCTTGATGACCGTCTTCTTGTGCATACGGAAAAGACAGGCCAAAAAGGTTTACAAAGCACCTGCGTATCCTTCACCTCTGGTTGGTAGCGACATGACACGTCAACTTTCGAGTAAGTCGTCACGTTATGCAGTCTGCATTGGAGAATAGGGAGCTGATAGCGTCCAGGTAAATCATCCTCGCAGTTCCAGCAGAAGGTGGCTGCACTATACCGAGCGGATTCAATCGAGCGATATGAGCCTCCGCAGTTGGATAGCGTAGAGATTCGATGCCAGCGGCGGCGTCATGGGTCAATGGACCGGTTTGTCGAGCTTCCAGCTGAGCCATTGCCGTGGCCGGGACATGATGCAGAGAGGTAGTTGTGTTAGATATCTCCACGTGGCGGGGGGGTGGCTAGGTCATAGACATGTACAATATGTAGAAACGCAATACGAGAAAGCGGGGCTGTGAATCACCGCATCACGTGACTGCGCATCTGATCATGCGGACAGGACGCCACGCGCCGTGGAGGGGCTGGGAGAAGAGAGCAAGGATGAAGAGGAAGCCAATGGTCGGTCGCTGGCCGTGTCGATGCGGTGAAGCTGGTGGTGGGCGAGTATGTAAAGTTGGTCGTGGTGGAGTAAAGTTGGTGTTAATTACTTGGGTGGTGGAATGTCGTCGCGCGCCCCGCTGACGTCACGCTTGGGCAGCTGCAAATGACGCGCAAAGACCAAGGCCAAGACCTCAACCTCGACGACCACCTCGACCATCACGACGTGCACAAATTGCAGCCGTTTCCGCTGCGTCCATAAAAAAGAACCCCCCCCCAAAACCTCCATCCTCTTCGTCTGCCATGGCCGCCATGTCTGAAGACGCCGCCCCAGCTGCAGCGCCTCCCTCGATACCCCGCTATTTCCGCAACGACGCTCCGCTGGCACGACGCGATGCTCACAAGCAATTACTAGCGTCTCTGGACCGGTTGATCACCGACTATCCCCCGCATCACATCCCCCCCGGAGGAGGCCTATACTACGGGCCCATCTCGGTCGCCTATCTCTTCTATGCCTTGCACGACATGTACCCGGACCTCAAGCTGGACGGCTACCCATTGAACACATGGTCGGCTGCCTACATCGAGCAGGCCCAAGCACACATGAAGCAATTCCCGCCGCCCTCGACCAAGAAATGCGGCGTCTCAAACGACATCATGTCGCTGCTGGCCCTGTACGCCATCACGGCAAAAGACCCGGACACAGTCAAGGAGCTCTGCGACCATGCCGCCGTCATGCTCGAAGACGGCACCTCGAACGAGTGGCTCTACGGCCGTACCGGCTATCTGTACCTTCTCCGGCTTGTGCGCAAGACCTTCGCCAACAACAAGGACATTACCGAGCTGATCGAGGACACTGCAGACGAGATTATCGAGAACATCATGGACAGCCCCCGCCCTTGGAAATGGCATGGAAAAGCATATGTGGGCGCCGTCCACGGAGCCATTGGCATTATCACGCAAATAGTCCTCACAGATCCTTCATGGGCGCCCAAGCTGGAGGCCGAGCTAGGCGCCCTGCTGAGCTATCAGTACGACAGTGGCAACTTTCCATCGTCTCTGCCACCAGGTCGCGATAAACTGGTACAAGTCTGCCACGGCGCGCCCGGCGTTGTCATCTCGCTGCTCTCCATTCAGAAATACTTCCCTGGACTCCATGACCGGATTGACAGGGTCGTTGCAAAGGCCAGAGATTGCATCTGGGAACGAGGGCTCCTGACGAAAGAACCGTGTCTATGTCACGGAATCACTGGCAACGCTCTTGCCTTGGACGGCAAGCAATTCGAACATTTCATGACGTACACCACTGGCCACGAAATCAAGTCCATGGCAAAGGACGGCATGCTGGAGAAATCAGACGACCCATCCGCCCTGTGGTGCGGGGAAGCTGGCCGCGCATGGGCTTGGGCAGTCGCGGATATGGGGCTGGATAAGCGCCTCCTCGGTTACAACGACATTTGAGCGAGTGACACAGCTGCGCTCAACGCCCATTCAGTCCATCTTACGACCTTTACCATTGTCCAAATCAGAGGCTTCAATGGCTATCGACATGTTTGCCGCACCCCCGCGTCTGCTGATGTACCGTTAGACCAATTGTTCGCTCCCCTCTAGCTGCACCAACGGGCTTTATTAGCGTCATCTTGCGGAAACTCCGATACTGAAACTCACTATTTACGTCCTTGTACAACGTTCCACAACCGTGAAAACCAAATGATCGACACATGGTCAGACCGCTCCTGTATCCACGCGAGTGGTGGACAAGTCGCAGTCACACTAACTCCAGCTAGCATAGCACGGGTGCAGGAAAC
Organism: Exserohilum turcica Et28A; assembly: GCF_000359705.1. Classification (NCBI taxonomy): domain Eukaryota; kingdom Fungi; phylum Ascomycota; class Dothideomycetes; order Pleosporales; family Pleosporaceae; genus Exserohilum; species Exserohilum turcicum. Next base: position 37,557 of record NW_007359959.1, on the reverse strand, counting down.
GCTTCAAATGCAGTATGCTAACGCTGACTGTTGGATGCCTTCATGGTCGTCACCAGCACGCGGCTTCTCGTTACCTCAACACGTAGCCGCTGCCAAGTAGTACTCTGAAGCGCCTTTCCTTCAACACTGTACGACTCTGACTAGGAATGTCCGCGGGTGTGACCGACTATGGACATTCCATCCTGTGTAGCTATATCCGATTGGAAATGGCAATCATAACAATCCTCATGTGCTGTAGGCTCGAATTCACTCCCGACAGTAGATACACCTGTTACTGCAGCAATGCGATGCTCAACGAGACGTGTGCGGTAAAAGACCCGCGTGCTACAAGTTACGCAATTCCGTGAAATGACTGGCTCGTGATATGACTGTACGCCGGCAACCCAGGAGATACAAACGCAGATGCACAAAGGTCCACCCAGCAAGAAAGGCATTTGCCATGTCAGCGCTACTCCTCACCTAAACTTCTTTCATCGACGCCTCACCGCCTCATATGCTTCTTTGTGTTGTTGACGACTCCAAGTTGGACGCTTTAGCAGGTACGTTGGCGGTCTTTGCTCTTATGCTCGCCCTTACCGTCTCATTCCATTGGCTCCTGATACCCGTCTACACTTGCCGGCAAATCATTACGCCTTTTGCTTGGCTCAACATGGGAGCCCTGGAGACTTTTGCTGCGAGTTGGCTCTGCTCGATTGCATCGGGGGGCCCCTTTCAAGCCACATTTGCGCAAAGCAGACGAAGTGAAGTGGCCCTTGGTTAGCATGCTCTTTGACCAAGCCACCGTGTCGCCAACGCCCTGAAATCATGTTGGTCGTCTCTCTAGCCATGGCTGGCTGATGATGGTCGTCAAATGTGAAACACGGTTCTTCAATCAGCGAATGCCACTAAGCTGCGTTATTGGGCTATTCGAGAGCAATCTTTCCACGTCACAGATATACAATGGCAAAAGAGCTGTTTTGCAAACCGCTAGCCACGTATTCGTTGGATCAGCCGGGCGATGGCTGATTCCATCAACACGTGAGGCATGGGGGGGGGCGCGAAGTATGAATATTCGCGTATTTCCACTGACGCATTTCCAGCTGAGAAAGCGTAAAGACCGATACCAAGCTCGCCCATGATGCTTAGCTCCTCTACCATACACAGTTTGCTACTCCTGATTCTGGTTTCATGCAGCACATGCACGCGGATCCAGAAGAATAAGTCTCAGGCAATCCGACAGTCCGGGGTGGGCATAGTTACCGGAGCGACGTCGCGAGATAGCAACGGTACGCCATGTGCACCTCCCAACAAAGACACTCGCTGACATGGTCTAGGTAATGTCCATGTCCGGCGTGAAGTCAGAGACTTGGTGAATAATTACCCCGATCAATGGAGCCTGTACATTTTGGCATTAGACGGCCTCCACCACGCCGCCCAAAGCGATCCGTACTCGTTTTATGGCCTTGCATGTGAGCTGATGACTTGGGATAAGAGAGCCTTTGATTTTCATGCTAACAAAACATGGTAGCCATTCATGGGAGACCGTACCAGACATGGGGAGATGCGCCAGGTCTTCCTTACAAGATTGACAAGGCGGGCTATTGCCCACATGACAACGAGCTGTTTCTAGGGTGGCATCGACCGTATTTAGCATTATTTGAAGTGAGTGTTTGATGCTATGCCGACTGAGCAAAGAGTGTGTGTGATACTGAGCGAAAGCAGCAAGTGGTTTCTGGTTATGTCCATGATATAGCCTCAAAAGCACCAGCGGATCAGCTCCAACGTTACCTGGCAGCCGCAAACGAGTTCCGCATACCCTACTGGGACTGGGCGCAAGGGATGGAAGCAGGCGCGGTACCAGACGTTCTCATCTCGCCGTACATCATGGTCAGGGATACTTCGGATATGCCAGTCGTACTCAATAATCCTCTGCATTCGTATCACTTCAGCGAGATGCCAGAGGGGTTCCATGATAAGGTGAGTAGGTAGCTCCTCATCAGACCAGAAACTCATAGTGTTTTAGTGGCGGTATATAAATACGACGGTGCGATGGCCGGAATCGGATGATCCATGGGCGCCATCGCAGACATTTCTATTCCCCGAAGCTTTCAGGAACCAGTCCAACAACCTGATAGCGCAGACGGGCGTGGCTTTCCGATCGAGCAGTTTCTCGCGCTTCTCGTCGGCATTGGAGGATGTACATGGATGGGTGCACGGCATCATTGGCGGGGGCTATCTGAGAGACTCGCCGTACTGGGGTCACATGTGGCCACTGGAGTACTCTGCGTATGAGCCACTGTTCATGCTGCATCATGCGTAGGCGGGCGTCCAGCAGCAAGATGGGCAGCAAGAGGGCTAACTGTGGGGTGTAGGAATGTCGACCGACTGTTCGCCCTGTACCAGGCGGCGCATCCGGATCGCTGGATGGAAACGTCTAGTATTGGCAACCAGGGAAACGTGTTTCTTGAAGACGACCAAGAGATCAGCGCAGACACGGAACTGCTGCCATTTCGCCAACGACCGGGCAAGTTCTGGACGACGAATGAGTGTCGCGACACGGCGGTTCTCGGGTACGCGTACCCGGAGACACAACGTTGGAAGTTTGGGTCGGACGCGGCGTACCAATCATCTGTTGGGTCCGTCATTGCAAAGCTGTACAGTGGGCGGCTGCGCTCTCAAGTTGCGGCAGCACAGGTTTCAGCATTTGGCCACAGTTTATCCGATAACAGCAATGTGTTTACCGAGTGGACCGTCGAGACGCGCGCCGCCACATGCAAGTTGCCGTCGACATTCAGAGTGGATTTCTCCCTCATGGGCATGTTCCAATCCGACGACATTGTGGATGCGGGGAGTTGGATGGTGCTTGCACCAGAGCACGCGGGTACTCGACACGGCACGAACGCTACATGCGGGCTGGAGAAAGTCGTCCATGGCACGACAAGCATCACGTCGCATCTCATTGACCGCATCAACAAGGGCAGGCTGGCTAGCTTGAAGGCCGAAGATGTGGCGCCGTACCTGCAAGACGCTTTGACGTGGAATGTTTTTGATGTGAGCTGGCAGCCTATGCCGTACTCATCTAGTTTTGGTACTAACGGTATGGACAGGGCGATGGCCATCGTATCGCGCAGGCTGGTGGCGATGCACTCACAGTCACGGTCGTCAGCACGGAAGCACGTGTGCCAGAGAATGCAGATGAGGCGATTGAGTTCAGTGCCCAGGCCACGGCGTATCCTGAGATTACAATGAACAAGTGACGTTGGCATACTATACTGGCCGAGCATTTTTCAAACAGGTAGAACTATGCGCACAATTCTGGCGGCATACAGTCTTGTATTTTGGACCTGGGGTTGAAATATTGCTACTCTTGGAACGAGATGATAGCAGAAACCAACGATGAGCGAGGAAATGGACACGGTAAAGACCAGAGAGGCCGCGCGCGGGAATCGAGTTTGGGGTTGCTGCGCGTGTCAACGTGTGTAAGCTACCCAATGGCCATGGAGATGTTGTGACGATGACATGCTGAGTGGGTGCTGGCAAATTACAGTTGTACAGTTTGATTCGAGGCGTGCCGAGAGACGACATATTTTTTTGTGCAGTTGCAGCATTTTGGGAGACGCTTTAGCAATTGGCTGGACAGGGCGAACAGCAGCAGCGCCAAGCATGCGCGGGAGTAATTAACACTTTTGGTGGCCGTGGGCTGTGTGTGTGCGTGTGCGTGAGCGTGAGCGTGTGCGTGAGCGTGTGTGCGTGGGTGCGTGTGGTGGTGGTGGTGGTTGATGGCAGGAGAAGCTTGGTACTATCGAAGGCGATCCTCTGTCCGAGAAGTCAGCTTCCGGTGGGCAGGGCCAAGGAGGCAATCTTTTCCAACTCACGCATCTTGTTCAGTTCGTCGAGGATCAGCTGCAGCTCGTCCTCGTCCATCTTGAGCGAGGGGATGAGCGTTGTGGCTTCCTCGGCGGTGTCGGGGGTGAGGGTTCCTGGCGGGGGACAGTCAGCAGGGGGAAGAAAGAGGCAAGCAAGGCGTGTCTACCCAGCAGGGCCTTTTCGACGACGGAGATTTCGGGGTGGGCGTCGAAGAGGGCGGCAATCGAGTGCAGGCTGTCCTCCTCCTTGTAGCGGGCAAAGTTGTCGAGGTAGTCGAGGAACTGCGTGATGGTGATGCTGTCGTTGTAGATGCGATCGCGCAGCGGGTTGTTCTCGGGGTCCTTTTTCTTGCGGGCCTCGTGGACGGCCGTGACGACGGCGCGGGCCTCGGAGACGGACAGGGCGTGGACATCCTCAAAGTCGCCTAGCTTGATGTCGGAGCCCATTTCCTCGTCCTGCTGGACGGGGGGCTTGGGGCGCGAGACAAGCCTGGGAGCCTTGAAGATGGGCGGCTCGGGTCGCTGGGACGCCGTGTTGTCGGCGTCTCGCTCCATGGCGGTGGAGGAGGAGGAGGTGGTGGTGGTGGTGGAGGTGGAGGTGGAGGAGAAGAAGAAGATGGGTAGTGGGTGGTAGGCGTAGCGGTAGGCGTGGGGCTGGAGTGAATGGGGCGGTGAGACGTTTGCGGCAAGTGGCAAGTGCTAGCAGGTGGCAGGTGGCAGGGCGCGGCAGGACGCGGCAGGAAGTTGCGGCCAGGACGGGGCAGGTGCAGCGAGAATGGGGAAGCGGCAGTGGAGAAGGGAGAGAGCAGGTGCAGGTGCAGGTGCAGGTGCGAGAGAGGGAGAAAGAGAGGAGCGATGCGCCCAAGCAGGAAGTCGCGCCCTGCGGCGGCGGGGCCAAGTGCCAAGACGTGCCGCCTGTGTGTGCGTGTGCGTGTGCGTGTGCCTATGTATACTTATGCAAATATGGATATATGCATGTACTATTATTATGTACATGTATGTACACCAAGCTGGCAGCAGTAGTACTAGCGAACAAAGAGACATGGTTACATGTAAGTACTTGTAGACACTTGTGCAGGGCGGGCCTGAGGCTGACGGGCCTTCCCCGCCATGCGCGCGCTCACGCAGACGCAGAGGCTGGCTTGGACGTGCAGGTGCTGCAGCGTGGCCCAGGAATAGCCTGCCTGCCCCGGACAATGACGACGGCGATGGCGATGGCGATGACGGGCGTGCGAGCTGCTTTGTGTGCTGACCATGACGACGGTGCTGACTGCGTGTATACCCGGATGATGGATGGATGGACAGACAGATTGGAGCACATGCTGCATGTACGTGTACGTAGCCAAGTACACACCTAGGGCATTGTCCATGCAAGTGTAGTATACTGTTATGTCGGTATGAGCAGCGTGCATCGCAATCAGCCTGTGGCCCAATGCGGCCTAGCTCGTGCTCGACTCCACCGGCGCAGCCATGGCCTCGACCACCGCGATGTGACATTTTTTCGCTATACGTTTGCATGCACACGATAGCTACCGTATACTCCAAGTATCTCTCTCTCTTTCTCTCTCCCTCTCTCTGCCGCCCGGGTGCGCCTTTGTGTCGTTGCCTCGAGCGCCGGCACTCGCCTCAGCGCATGGCGGTGGTGGCGTTTCACCCATTGCTCAGGGTCCTCGGTGCGGGTGGCAGTGCCAGTGCCCTACAGTGCAAGCAGACACACACATAGTATACTTGTAGACGCCTATCCACGCGCCTATCCACCCTTCTATCCACTCACCACCCCACTACCAACTCACCAGCTCACCAGCTCACCCGCTCACCCGCTCACCCGCCCATCCACCCTCGCCTTTCCATCTGCAAGTCCATTTCCATACTCGCACACTCGACTCGCACATGGTGACATAGCCCCTCCCACTACCCACCACCACTACTGCCCCTTCCCACACACACACACACACACACACCCCGGCTAACCTAATTCACCGCACTTGCCCCCCCTCCCCCCCTCGCCTCGCCTCGCCTCGCCTCGCCTCGCCTCCCCATCTATCCCTCTATCCCTCTATCCCTCTATCCCTCTATCCCTCTATCCATCCATCCACCCATCCACCCACCCATCCATCCCACTGCACTGCACTGCACTGCACTGCCGCCGCATGTCGCCAACCTCGCCCTACCCTTTCCTTCTGCATTGTTGTACATAATCCCCGCGCCATCACCACCGCCATCGCCGTCGCCGTCGCCTTCTTCGCCGCCGCCGCCGCCGCCCCCCCTCGCTCCCTCGCCCCCCTCTCCCCCACCCGCCCGCGGCTGAAGCGCTGCCTGTGTGTGTGTGTGTGCGCGCGCGTGTGTGCGTGTGGTGTGTGTGCGCCTGTGCCTGTGCCTGTGCCTGTGCCTGCGCCTGCGCCTCCCCGGAAAGAGCGCGCCCGCCCGCCTGCTTGCTTGCTTGCTTGCTTGCTTGCTTGCTTGCCTGCCTGCCTGCCTGCCCGCCTGCTTGCCTGCCTTTCTGCCTGCCTGCTTGCCTACTCGCTCGCTCGCCCGCCCGCCCGCCCGCCGCTCGCCAACGCACCGCCGCACCGCCGCACCGCCGCCCTGCTGCCCGTTAGCCACCTGCCCGGCCGCAACCTCTGCCTCACAACGCCCCCTACGCCCGCCCGCCCACCCGCTCGCTCGCCGCCCGCCTCCCCACCAGCACCAGAGCACAACCTCCCCGTCTGCCATTGCGCGACACGTGCCATCGCATCCTCGCCCCCTTTCCGTCACCGCCTCGCCCTCGCCCACCACCCCCCCCCCCGCCGCCCAAGCCCCCTTCGACTCTCTGGCTGCTGCCACCATCCCGTCGCCCACCCTCCACTGCACACCCACCATCCTCAAAACTGGCGTAACCGGACATGGGAACACCAGCGGAGGGACCGCCTCCGATGGACTACCACGGCTCACAGCACCACTACACCACCACCGCCGCCGCAGCCGCCAACTCCAACTCCAACTCCAACGCCAACGCCAACACCAATAACACCACCACCGCCGCCGCCGCCGCCGCCAACCACACCAATGACCCCCATAGCAATGGCCTCATCCGCCGCGCCACCGACGACGCAACCTCGTCGTCGTCGCTCGCCCCCCACGACCGCCTGGCCTTTCCCTCGCGCTCCGCCACCGACCCCGGAGAGCACAACCAGCCCGCCGCCAAACCAAAGCGCACCGGCAAAATCTGCGGAAAGTGCGGAGAAGGACTGACGGGCCAGTTTGTGCGCGCCTTGGGCGATACCTATCACCTGGAATGCTTCACCTGTCACGTAAGAGATGCTCTCCCACCCCCTCCCCGTTTTTGTTTGTTTCCGCCCGACAAGCCCCCCCGTTGCACTGCAGCCCCTCGCAGCAGCATTGACTGACCGTCCGTCTCATGTAGGACTGCAACAAGATTGTCGCATCAAAGTTTTTTCCCGTTCCCGAGAAGCCACCTGGTCAGTACCCGCTGTGCGAGACCGACTATTTCCGACGCCTCGACTTGCTCTGCTTCGAGTGTGGCCAGGCCCTGCGCGGCTCCTACATCACGGCCCTCGACCGCAAATACCACATTGAGCACTTTACCTGTTCCGTGTGCCCCACCGTCTTTGGCGCCTCGGACAGCTACTACGAGCACGAGGGCAGCGTCTACTGCCACTACCACTACTCGACAAAGTTTGCCCAGCGCTGCAACGGCTGCCAGACGTCGATTCTCAAGCAATTCGTCGAGATTTTCAGAAACGGCCAGAACCAGCATTGGCACCCGGAATGCTACATGATCCACAAATACTGGAATGTGCGCCTCCACTCGACGGGCCAGCCCGTCATCGAGCACCTGCACGACGCCGACAGCGATGCTACCGACGAGGTGCGCGAGACGGTGCGCCAGCAAGAGGAGGAGATTGAGGCCAAAGTCAACTGGATCTGGAAGACGCTGTCGGCCTTTGAGGAAAAGTCGGCCACGTGCATTTCCGACATGCTTCTGCACGTCAGCAACGGCGCCTACGTCGACGGCGTCATGGCCGCCAAAAAGTTCATTGTCCACGTCGAGCTGCTCTTTGCCGCCGCAGACGCCCTCGACGCCCAATTGGTCGTCAAGACGCCCAAGGGACTCACCTACTCGCGCGAATCAAAGCTGCTCTGTAAGAAGGTGGTTGCTTTTTTCGCCCTCTTGACCCAGTCCCAGGGTACCGGTGTGCGCCGCCTGGGCGTGACCCAGGAGCTGTTGTCCTTGGTTACCGGCCTCGCCCACTATCTGAAGCTCCTCATCCGCATTTGTCTGCAAGGCGCACTAAAATTAGAGCGCGAAACGCGAAGCTCCATTGGCCTGACCAACTTTCTGACCCAGGTCAACTCCCTGGATGCGCGCCTAGAGGACGAGGCCCAGAGAGATCAGGCGGCCGAGTCTGCTCGCCTGGTCCCAAGATGGGCCGACGCGTGTCCCATTTGCGACGCCCAGGTCGAGGAAAAGTGTTTACACCTAAACGACATGTCGTTCAACTACAGTTGCATGATTTGCCGCGCCTGCAATGCCGACCTCCGCCACGACACGCGCAACGCCTACTGGGTCCAGTCCAAGAGAAGCGTCTTGTGTCCCGCCTGCGCTGCCACCAGCGCTGATGCTGAAAAGGGTTTTGAGCAAGTCACCAAACTCCGCCAGTATGTTCATCTGCTAAACGTCGCACACGCCCGCCTCATGGCCACGCTGCGCTCCAGTGGCGCCTTGCCCCATACCTCAGGTAAGAGACGCCTCTCCATCGACAGTCCCACATCGTCACCACTCATCTTGACACCTCGACTCAGATTTCTGGAGACGCTTCCGAGATTACATTCGTCCCACTAATGACTTGTAGATGACCCTAACTTGGCAGGCTATGATTCCTCCCAAGGACATCGCCTGGGAGACGCCGACAAGGACGGCCAGCCCCCCCACCTGCGATCAGACACTCGCTCCAAATCCTATGGCGGCATGTCGACCACCGAAAGCCAAGTCAGCCAGAATGCCGCTTACGAACAGTCCATGTCCGATATCAAACGCCTCAGATCGACTCGACTCGACAAGCATCTCTCCAACACGATGAAACGTGCCCGCGCATCCCGTATCATCGACGGTCCTGAAGGCCTTGATTCGGCTGGAGGCGAGGGGCAGTTGCGGGGTGGCATGCAGATTGTCCAAGAACGTGAAGGAAACGAAACCGACGCAGTCACCCTCGCCGTCAACTCGCTCGCTCTCGACGATATTGCGCGCATGGCTGCCCTAGAACAGCAACGAGAGCAACGGCCCAATGCTTTCCGCGCCGGTGGCAGCGCTCTGCTCGGACGAGACGAACAAGCCAGGCTGCAGACTGGCCACCGCCGCGACTTGTCCGGTGCTCAGGATTTACAGCTAGTCAGCGAAGGTCGCCCACGCACCTACTTCTCAGAGCTTTCACCACTCGAGTACTTTAAGCTCAAGGGCCTTGCTGTTCTCCAGCTGGGACTTTTACTCGACGATAGCCAGTACAACCAGGGCGACTTGCTCGACCTGATTGAATCGAAAAAGAACAACTTCTGGGGCAAGATCGGATTCGGCAAGGCTTTCAAGGGCGATAAAGCCAAGCCAAAGAAGAACATGACCAGCGTTGAGAAGCCCGTTTCCGACAAGGCTACATTCAGGCAGTCTCTCGAATACCTGGTTGAAAAGTTTGGCGACGAGTGCACAGAGGGTGTTGGACCCGGCGCTCTCAAGGTTCCGGCTCTGCTCCAGGACTGCATCACGGCCATGCGAAACATGGACATGTCTATAGAGGGTGTATTCCGAAAGAACGGCAACCTCAAGGCTCTACGTGAGTTGGAGGAGGAGATTGACGCCAATGGCGTCCAAAAAGTCGACCTGAACAACAAGAATCCCGTCATCCTGGCCAATCTTCTGAAGCGCTTCCTCCGATTGATGCCTGAGCCGGTCCTGACGTTGAAGCTCTACAGACTTTTCATGGTCGCCAATGGTAAGGGAACCATCAGCCACGCCTCGTTGCATTTTGCTAATCCAAGTAGATATTCAGGATGAGGTCCAACGAAAAAAGGTACTACACTTGGTGCTATGCTTGCTACCCAAAGCCCATCGTGATACCATGGAGGTGCTCTTTTGCTTCCTGAATTGGGTGTCGTCATTCCACACGGTAGACGAGGAAACAGGCAACAAAATGGACACGTGGAACATTGCGACTGTCATGGCACCGAATATTTTGCGCGAGAGCAACGACAAAGAGGTCAAGAGCGTCGACCAAGGTGCGGTCAAGGTGGTGTTTGACCTGATTGAAAACAACGACGAATTCTCAGAGGCATGTAGTTGCAGCTGTTGCACACGCCAACCTGCGCTAACGTGATGCAGGTGCCCCCAGAAATCATGGAACTGCTTAGCGACGAAACATCCGACATGAGCGCCAAAGAAATCATGCGACAATGGGAGCAGCGTGGAAAGAATCCCATTTCGGCCTCTGCACAACAGCCCAGAGATCAGTCTGGCACCGCGTCTCGGAAGGACCAACGCAACGCACCCCAGATTACCACGGCGGATAACAATCCCTCTGTTCAAGCCAGCGAGACGGCAGTTCGTCCGATAGCAGGGGCAGGTAGCCATGCCAGGAGCCAACACAGTCCCGCCCCGCCGACGGATCGAGGCACGCCCAACCCTACCTACGGGCCCAATCCACAACCGCAGGCAGATGGCCACCGGACCGCTTCGCCTCATCGACATAGCTATCGCTCGCCGGGATACCAAAAACATACACAAGTGGGCACAGCAGGTGCCGGGTAAGGTTCAATGACTCTGTTTTAAGATTGCTACCGGAGTACGTGGGCGTTGGTTCTCTCCACCTTTTTACGGCTTGAGCGAAAAGCATCACACTAAGCGGCGATACTATTCTATACCCCCCTGGCCAGAGTCTACGTCATGACATCTAGACTGGCCAGTCCATCTTCACGCATCGGCTTGGAATAAGTTTGACGATTGTTTGATTGCATTTGGTTGCATTGTGTGCTATTTGAGGCACTTTGAAGGTGATTTGTAGCATTGGTATAGGCGTTTCTGGGTAACTACGCGTGCCATCTACGACCTTGGCACACTGTTTGAGGCGACGCACAACGTCTATACACGACGGTTAGTGGAGGCGGGAGGGCGAGGAGAGACGCTGCAGCATCCCACGGTCACAGACATAGGCCATTGTGTTACATGGCACTGCACAAGCTGAAGTTCAAAAGTGGGCAATGGGATTTGACAAGGCTTGAACATTGCCGTTGCGCACGTGTTTTTTTTTCATTCCAGGGGTAGATGCTCCTTTTCAAAGCCTACTTGGGAATGTCAACCACTCTTCTCGCGTCAATTGTGTTGACCTTGGTTTTTTTGTTTAACTTTATACATTGGTTTAATATGTACAGTTGTGGAAAAGAGAAAAATGTAGATGGGAAGAGATGCATTATTCAAGCCTAATTCCAAGACATTCATCTTGTGTAGCACGAGCTGCCCATGTCGTGACGATGATGATGATGATGATGATCATGTATGCAGCTCACTTCCTGACAGCAACGATGAACAGGCGCGGGTACACGAGCAAGACGTTTCCATCCGACATTTCCGGATATGCTTCCTTCAGCCGGCCTTGGTACTCTGCGAGGAAAGCCTTCTTCGCATCCTCATGCTCGATCCTGTTCAGATACGGGAGCAAGCCCGTCCCCTTGACCCACTCGACAATGGCGGCAGCATCCTTGAGTACATGGTGGAATTGCGTACGCCAGACATTGACACTGCTCGCATAAGGCACGAGGGCATTGTAAAACGCCGCGGGGGCCTCGACGGCATCGAGATCTGGACGCCCAGCATCGGCGACATGACCCACGCGCGTCGAAGCAAAGTACTTTGACCACGGCTGCGATGGCATCGTGGCCACCAGCCGCATCAGCGCGTGCGAGGGCTCGTCGTAATTATCAGGCATTTGTAGCGCCAGGACGCCTCCTGGCGACAGACCCTGCAGCAGGCGGACGAGCGTCGGCATGCGCTCTGTGCACCGCAGCCAGTGGAATACGGCGTTGCTAAAGAGCACATGTGCGTCTGCTTCGGCTTGGTAGCTGGTCAGGTCGCCCGGCACAAAGTCGACGTTTGGTGTCCCCTGGAAATCGGCACGCGCGCGCCGAAGCATGTCGGGCGAGCTGTCCATGCCTGTGATGCGTGCCGTGGGAAAGGCGTCGTGCAGCACTTTTGTGCTGTTGCCTGGGCCGCAGCCCAGATCGTACATGCGAGGCTGGGAGCAAGAGACGTGGGGAACAATCTGGCTGACGAGGTCGTAGACGGGACGCGTACGATCATTGTTGAACTTGAGGTATTGGGCTGCGGACCAGTCTTTCTTGCTCTCGTCGTTGCTGTTGCTGATGTGCTCTGCAGTGGCCATTTTGAAACGAGCTGTGGTGTAGAAGCTGCGTATTTGTTGCGTTTGCTGTGAAGGGCATCTTTGTGAATGGCCATCAGGCTGGATATGGCCAGTCTTAAATGCTTGAGATGGTGGTTGTGAAGACGATGGACATGGCGTGGAAATGCGTCGTCGGAAATGTATCCGTGCTGGCCCTGGGCATGGGACACGCAGAAATTGAGTCGCTTTCAGGGCGGAGCGGCACATTGTGTTGGTTGGAGTTTAGCACTCGACTCTGTCGAGGCAAGATATGTGTCGATGGCGCAGAGTCGGTTGCTGTGACGGAAACGAGACACGGAAAAGTGACCTGGCCTTCCGAGGGCGCTAGCGACGGAACAGGCAAAGCGCTGTGGGGGCTAGCGCGGGCGGCCTCGACTACCCCAGTGCTCGCTGCCTTGGATCTTTTCACCTCTTCACCTCTTCGCCTGGTCAATCTCCATCTGGTCCCATGTGCCGACAAACAGAGCCATGTCGCTCGGCGGCCCTGACTCCACTCCGCTCCGCCTACAATCTCACCTCCCCCCGGACCCGTTCCCACCTCCACGTGCCCTAAACTTTCAGCTTTCGCGCCGCATTTCGGGACCCCAAAAGCTTGATTTCCTTTGGGGCAGGCAAAGCGAGCCAAGGCCCGACTGCATATGAGAGGTGCACGCCTATGCCGCCGGCCCTGTCGACACCTCTTGCTGATGTCAGATGTCGACCCATGGCAAGGCAAAGACAGCCCAACTGACCCGGCATCAGCTCCTCAGACCCCATACTGCCCCCGTTCATTATCCCACGGCAGCGCAACATGTATGTACCATGCACGGTTCCAAAAGCGGCGGAAGAAGAGCGCCGCCCTTTCGCGAATCGATCTGGTATCGTAGGTGCATACGTGCAATCGCCGTTGCCGATCCTAGTTTCCGCAAACGATTGACTTTTGCACGGATTTGGCGCAAGGACACCCCTTGCATTTGACCGAGCGAGGGGTCGGACCGCATCCGCAGGGAGTGCAGTGGATGGTTTTTACGCTCGCAGGTTGCGTGTCACAGACAATACCTGAACAAGGCAATGCCCATGGAAGACTCGGAATGACCATGTAGTAATGGGGCGTAGAAACCGGATGCGCTGCCTACGCCATGGGATTCCAGCCCCAAGAGCTCTGTGGCGAGGCTGCGTGTCTTGCCGGGTATCTGTGCGTATAAAGTTGCGTAGAAAGCCCACGGCATGTCCCTCACTCGTCCGACTGGTTGCTTGCAAAAGCTTTCCCACATTTCCAGGGTACTATAATTTCGTGGCTCTGGAGCACTTTATCCGTCTTTCTTCCATCTTCTGCTTATGTATCATGTCTCCCATAATGCAATTTTTTGCTTTTCAACAGTTAAATTCCTTGGTCCTGCTTCCAATCTTGCTGCTCGCCTGCTGCATAGTATGGATCGTCTATGCTAGATACTTACATCCGTTGGCGAAGTACCCTGGGCCATTCTTCGCCTCTATAACGCGTCTTTGGCTCATCGTCGACGTTGCCAGGGGGGGCTGCGAAAAGACGCAACGACAGCTGCACGAGAAATACGGTGGGCTACACTGGTCGAGCAATAGACGTATCATCCTTGTTGATAATCGCTAGGTCCCATTGTTCGAATCGCCCCGAATGAAGTTGCCATAGCCGATCCCGAAGCTATCAGAACAATATACTCGCCTCATTCGGGCTTCATCAAGGTCGGCCTTGACTGATATACTGCCATGAAGGGATAGTGCTAAGATCCGTAGACTGACTTCTATCTTCCATTTCGAGCAACATGGGGAAGATACCCGGATGCTTTCACCAATCTTGATGAGAGACAGCATGCCGAGAGACGTAGGATTGTTAACTATCTCTATTCCATGTCAAATATTGTCCAACTAGAGGAGGAAGTTGATAAATGTATTCAACTACTCGTAACAAAGTTTACAGACTGCGCGATCAAAGGCAATGTCATTGACATGTCGGAATGGGTACAGTGGTAAGATACACAGTCATCCTCCTACATAGGACTTTGAGGCTTATTGAAACAGGTATGCGTTCGATGTCATTGGTCAACTGTTCTTCAGCCGCATGTTTGGTTTCCTAAAAGGGGCCTGTGACTACAGAAGCTACATCAATGCCCTAGATCTTCTTATTCCTTTCATTGCCGTCGCTTGCGCTTCTCCCACATACCTACGACCTCTCGTCCTCATCAGTGGCGCTGCAATACCACGAGTATTCAAGGCTCTCAAGGCTCTCAAGCACATTGAAGACGCATCCGAAAAATGCGTCATGGACCGCCAGCATCTCATCAACAGCGGCAAAGCTGAAGAATGCGAAGACATGCTTCAGAGTTTCTTCGATGTCATGGAGAAAAGGGGTCAAAGCAATGACTTTGGGATCACTGAGGTCAAAATGGAGGCGTACGGTGCCTTGTGAGTCTGTTCCCATGACACTGGTAGAATAACAAAGTTCATACAAAATAGCATTGCGGGTTCCGACACGACTGCAGCAGCAATCACAGCCATCATATACCATCTCATGCGCACTCCAGCATCTTATACAAAGCTCACTGCTGAGATTGATGAAGCGGATCTAGCAGGTCACCTCAGCCCTGATATCCAATATCACGAAGCGGTGGGGCTACCATATCTCATGGCTTGCTGCAAGGAAGGAATGCGGCTCCACCCAAGTGTAGGTATGACGTTGCCGCGTCTTGTCCCTCGAGGCGGCTGTGTCATAGCTGGTCAATGGTTTCCTGGAGGCACGCGTGTTGGTGTGAATGCCGCCGTTATCCAGCGGGATCGTAACATCTTTGGAGACGACGCAAACGAATTTGTTCCTGAAAGGTGGTTTCGTCCCGGTGCCGCGAGAATGGAGCGGTATATGTTTCAGGTAGGACTTTGTCACTATGTTCACACTATCTCTCTAATGTACTGACACAAATGTCAGTTTGGTGGCGGTGCAAGAACATGTATTGGGAAGAATGTAAGTTTCACTTCTATGATTGATATGAAAATAATTGAGTCAGTTGACAGATCTCTTTGGGTGAAATGTACAAGGTTATACCGCAGCTCCTTCGGGCGTTTGACATGAGGCTGGAGGAACCGGATAGCGAGTGGGAAACGTGTAATTATTGGTTCAATAAGCCGAAGAAGGTGTATACCGTGGTGAGATGTAGGTAGAATAACTCCCTAAGAACTTACCAAGAAGTCCTGTATGTTTCTTGGTATAGATATCTTCTGGACGATTAGACAGTGCTGCTTGATACGAATCAAATTCATGGCTTATTGGCCCTTGTCGAAACACAGAGAGTTACATCTTGCAAGGGAGTCAATGTGCCTTTATCAATCACAATGGGATTCACAATCTTTCTATACATCTTAAAAGTATCTAGGAAGAGTTATGCTACTTTCACTTCTTCTTGTGACACGTGCATCATCACTAAAAATCTACGGAAATGTCAAAGGAAGTTCGGAAATGATAATAGTCTCGAATATATGTTTCCCTAATCAGCATTCAATTTGTAGAAGTAAGATCCATTTACTAGCTTATTCTTAGCCAAGATAATGAGTTTCAACGCGCAAAACAGACAGAATGAAGTGGCGAATGTTTGTCTAAACCGCTTATACTTCTCCCAGCCATTGAAATAAATAGCGAGTCTACTCAATTGAACGACGTGAAGAATGTGCCGCCATAAAGACACTGAAAAGAGACTCGGTCCTGTCATGATTGGGACTGAATTAAGCATTGCAATGAAGCCTATCATTGCCTCCACCGTGTCGTCTTGACTGATTGTTGTGAGTGCTAACGTGAAAATTAGAAACTAGTTCACGAAGAACGAATTCACGCTGCTTAGTATTTACACGATGCCCATGACTCAAGAGCTCTCCATCTATTGATATTATTAAGATATGGCCTCAAGATAACCGGGAATTTGCAACAGAGCAGATGGTCACATGATCTTCCGAGCAGAAGGCTACTGGAGCTAAGCACAAGTCATCAGAACAGTATCTCGATCCGAATAGTTTGTGCCATTGGAGGGTTGAACAAGTTTCGGTAACACTGGTGTCAGAAAGGCATATTGACATCCATGGCATGTTGAGGAGTAGTTTTTGAGTTGCTCTAGGGTGGCTCATGAGTAGGGTCAGCTCTATTGCTTTTGGCATTCGACTACTGCATCTAGTTAAGGTGGAATGGATTGATTGGGAGTAATTATCATGTGAAGCGGACCATTGTGCAGCGCCATCGACTATGTCCACTTGAAATCCGCCCCAAACAAGGTGGTTATCATTTCTATAATTTTTGAAAATATCAATTCTAGTCTACAGCTGACAGAGATGCCGCATCGTCTCAACCGCGTTCTTGTCTCTTTCTTCACCTTGGCCTAGCCAGACGACTACAGCACAGGCTCGGCCGTAGATTGCCTTCATACATGTGACATGTTCATTGCGATTTCTCACGTTGTCTTGGTCAATGCATAGCGAGTCGACTCAGTAACACATGCCCGAACGTGTCTCTGGTAAGTCTCGCAGGACTTTCAGAGTTGATCCGAGATGGCTTGGCGCATTCTTGCGGATTCCCTTTACTTGAATAGTTTCTCCTTCACATCTATGCCCCCAAGTGTACAGCAGATATATATTTTTTCGAGCTGCAAGGAGATCTAAACTGGCGTGTACACTGTTGCAAACGCTGAACTCTAGAAATCAGCGAGGAAACAAATATACTGGTGCCTCAAAGTAGTCGTGACTCATCCCCAGCGGCATAATGCAATAATAAAAAAAGATGAAAACAGATGAGTAGCTCTCAAAGTTTCGGGGGACAAACTGCGATACGTCAGCCAGGCTGACCTACTTTTTCGCCTAGCTCAATTCACATAAGTACACCACAATCCATATTATTTACAGAAGACCCTCGTCTATATCATAGTGGAACAAACCACCTTGCCTGACTCACCCTGGTATCAAAATCCAATTCGTCCTCTCCACTCTCCATGTCACAATCCTTGCTCATCTCCCTCCTTCTTAGCCTTAGCTCCTTGTGCAACTTCTTTGAAGTATCCTTTCCATCTTCGGCCAGTTTGACGAAAAACTCCCTATTCTTACAGAGCATATGCTTTTCGCCCGCCTCTTTGCTTGCCATGTCGGCACTTGGTGCATCGTGCAATGATGGTATCTCCCCTTAACAGTTGTATCAAACCGTACACGTTTCCTTTGACTCTGGCATCCTGCAGAGCTACGATGCTGCGTCCCATGCAAATGAGTCTTTTGTATCAATTTCCTCTTCATGCCCGACTTCCACATGTCTTTATTCTTCAGAGCAACGGTTATTTCTTGTTCGAAACTGGCCAGCAGATCAAGCAAGAAGTCGTACGTCTCTGCGATTACGGGCCAATAGATTTTTGCTGCCTCAGTACGACCCACGTGTGAAGATGTTGACGCTTGATTACACACTCTGACTTTTCTCTGCATGGACGTCTGCACGTCGCTCAATTCGTGGAGCCATGGCTGCGAGGATGATGCGGTGGCAATGGTGAGAGTGGAAAGAGATTTGTGAATTTGGGCATGTTGCTCTTGAATTGCTCGCAGAGCGGTGATGGAGCGGAGGCCGGTGAGGGTTTGGAAGGCTTGAATGGCGGATTTTTGCAAACGCAGAGAATGCGAGAGGGATTGCGCGAGGGAGAGTAGGGATGTGGCGCGCGAGAGAGTGAGTTCAAGGCCGCAAATGAGGGAGGTGGGTTGTCGCTTGGGGAACCAAGAGAGTAGTAGGATGTGGATGTTTGACATGATGCCTGGAGGGCGAAGGCGGGTTATGTTGGGCGATACAGAGGTATTTGGTTGCGTGGGTGGGCGGACCGTGGTTGAAGGAAAAGCTGGTAGAAGGCGAGACAATGCGCTTCTCAGGTGCACTGATTCCAACAAGGGCATTTGTTATTTGTGTGTGCGTGTGTGAAGTGTGAAGGATGGGGGTGCGTTGACAGTGTCTTTGTGGTGACAGAAGTCGCCGGGGGGGTTTTGTATGCGCGATGATGCAGAAATGTATTTAGGTCCAGGTTGTGAAAATGTGGGTAGAATTCGACGGAACCACGGGGTCGTTTTTGTGGTTGGATTGTTGAGTGTAAGGCATATGTAGCTGTAAATGCTAACAAAACAATCATGATTCGCCAACCGCAAGGCCGGGTTACAGGGAGAAGCTTGAAGAAAGCTCTCACATTCTCGCTCGGTCCGCGTTGTCGGTATTAACTAGTACATAGCGGTACCGCGCATGTCCCTCCTCCATATCGACGATACACTTGTTCGCATCCTTCATGTTGCGCTTTTGCACCCAGGGTTTGATACCTTTCTCAGCAGCAAAGTTGAGCATTTCTTCAATGTCGCCAGGGCTACCAACCGAGCTTCCCCCAATCTTGCATCCTTTTCCAATCAAGCCGAATGCGGAAATTTGCGGCAGTTTGTCCTCTGGGGCACCGACTTGGATGAAAGAGCCGCCTGTGCGGAGCAGTCGCAGGTAGGATTCGAGAGGCATGTCTGGTGACGAGACGGTGCTGATGATGAGGTCGAGTGAGCGACTGTGTTTGCGCGCCCATTTGTCGTCTTCTGCCGTTGCAATGTAGTCAGTGGCGCCCATGGCCTTTGCATCCTGGACCTTGTTTCTCTTCCGGCTGATGGCGACGACCTTGTCGCAGCCTAGCGCCTTTGCGAACAAGATGCCGAAATGGCCCAGACCGCCGACGCCGACTATACCGACTTTCTTGCCCGGGCCTGCGCCATTTGTCTTGAGCGGCGAGTAGACGGTGATGCCTCCGCACATCATGGGGGCTGCGTCTTCGCTCTTGAGCGCTGCGGGAATCTTGATGGCAAAGTGCGCGGGTACGCGAACATGGTCTGCATAGCCACCCATGCTCCAGCTTCCGTCGGGGTATTTTGAATTGTACGTGTTGACGGTGCGGGTGCAGTACTGTTCGAGACCAGCGCGGCATTCTTCACAGTCGTCTTTGAGACAGCTAAAAGCCTGGGCGCCGACGCCGACCCTGTCGCCCAGTGCGAGTTTGGTGACCTTGTCTCCAACACGAACGACGTGCCCAACAATTTCATGCCCTACGCACGTGGGATAGTGTGTGGAGCCCCAGCCGGAGCGCAGCGTGTGAATGTCGCTGCCGCAGATGCCGCAATGGGAGATTTTGATGTCGACGTCAATGTCGGTGAAGGGCTTGGGCTTGAACGAGGACCACTTCATGTTGCCCTGGGCGGCGGTTTTGTCGAGGCCTAGCCAGCCATTGAACTCTGCGGGAGATGTCATGGCGGGGTGTGTTGCAGGGGTGCAATGTGCGCGGTACTCTGGCGATACGTGGGTGATAATGGACTGGATGGGTAGTACGGAGGTGCCTCACAAAAGTTTTGTCCTGCCAAGAATAATTTAGCCGAAATCTGGCCGCTCTCCTACACAACGCCTATCTCTCCCCTCTATATACTCATTACCACCTTGTAGCTCAATTATCTTTGGAATATGTATAAGAATACGCTCAATCCAAG
>NW_007359959.1:0-16451 GCF_000359705.1 Exserohilum turcica Et28A | reverse complement strand
CAGCCTCAATAGCTCTACTATAGATACGATTGACCGTACGAGGATGAACACCAGTAAGTTCAGAGATCTGTGATGTAGACTTGCCAACAGAAGGTGACTTTAACGCCACAATTAAGGTGCGGGTGTAAGGATCAGTATTAGGAGACATTGTAACGATAGATACAGACAAATCGTACAGCTACTCAGCTCAAAGGTGGGAGTTGCGCCAAGAAGAGTTATGCCGAAGCGCCGAGATTAGCGTGGGACAAAACTTTTGTGAGGCACCTCCGTACTTGGGCTACTTATCCAGTGACCAACAAGCAAGGAGCCTTTGACGAGTCGCTGCAGCTTGGACAGCTCCCGCAGCGACGGCGACGGCGACGACAACCGAACATAGCCGACGACATGTTGGGTGAGGGAAAAGATGAAAACATTATCCGAGGCACGCCAGGCCCAGTGCTGGCCCAACTGAGGGGAGGGCGGGGTTAAGCAGGCTTAGTTCCGTTGCCCCTGACGCTGGAACCATGTCGCATTGTGTCACGTGCATGACTGGGAGACGGGTTGACATGCACCGAGAATTCGGAGTGGTAGTGGTAGTGAGTGATGTTGACATGGTTTTATATGTAGTGATAGGTGGTGTATTGCTCCGCAAGAGAACCGAGATGGCGGGATGATGCACGTGGTGACCCCGCCTCTACCATGTATGCTGTATGTATGTATGTAGTTAGCAGCTAGTAGTACTCTACCATCCATCAGGTAAGGGCTCAACCGAGACTGCTTTCGTAAAATCATTGACAAGAAGCAAGCCCGGCCTGTGCTCAAGCCTCGTTCTGCGTCTTGCTCATGCCCTTTGTAAAAAGAGGACTCTGTCGGACGCGCTCCCAGTCGTGCAGCATGGCCGTGTTGGCGGTGCAGTCCCTGACCTCGGCGCCGCCTCGCTTGATCATTTCGTCCTCAAAGGCTGTCATGGTAGCCTGCCTGTCGTCGCCGGCAGCCATCCTTTTGATGGCCTCGCACAAATTTGCTGCGTCGGTGACCGAGTGGTTCAGGCCCTGTCCGCGCTGATACGTCATTGGATGGCAAGCATCGCCGACCAGGGTGACGCGTCCACGGTGGTTGTCCCAGCGATGGCCGTCCAGGCCCGGATCCCACTCTGTGAGCCCGAGATTCCAGACGGAGGCGTCTTCTGGGGTCCATTCATAAGCACTCTTCCAGGGGTCGCAAAAGTCTTTGGCAAACTCCTTTTGCTGGGCAAGGAGCTGGGCGTCGGACCAGCTCTTGGCCGCCTCGTGCTCCTCGAGCGTGCAGCGCCACGAGATGTAGTAGAAAAAGGTCCACGACGAGGGGTCGTCGGCGTCGGGGGCGTGCTGCAGGCCGAAGAAGGCAAAGAGGTTGTTTGGATGGGCCGATGCCAGGTAGAGTGGGTGGAAGGACCGGAGGTAGAGGGCCTGATGCTTTGAGAATGTCGAGTGGACAAACGTCGCGGCATACGGGATGTGGCTGATTGCACCCAGCTCGCGGCCCAGCAGCATCTCACGCGTGGCCGAGCGAGCACCGTCGGCACCGACCAGCATGCTTCCCGTGGCCGTGGTGCCGTCAGCGAAATGGGCCGTGACCGAGAGGCCGTCGGGTGCATACGACACGGCGTGCAGGCGCTTGTCGTAGTGCACGTCGACACGGTGGGCGAGCACGTCGCGCAGCTTACTTCTTCGCAGGCGGTAAAAGGGCCCAAACGTCATGGCGGCGATGAGCTCGCCCGTGTCTCCGCGGAGCCATTTGAGCGTGTCGTGGTCCTTGGTCGGCACGCTGGGATCGACCTGGAGGCTCTGGATGCCGTCCCACCAGGCGTCGGGCATGAGGCTCTTGAGGACGGGGGCGCCCCAGTGCAGGCCCATGTTCCAGTCGCGCTCGCCATGGCGGGCGGTGTTCTTCTCGAAGACGGTACACGGGATGCCGGCCTGGCGTCGTGTCAGCGCCAGACGGACGGTACCGTGTCGGATGCATCCCTCCACACGGGTGCTGGCAGCACTCACACTCGCACTCGCACTGGCACTGGCACTGGCACTGGCACTGGCACTGGCACTCGTCACTGGACAGTACATACCTTGCGGAGGCCTTGGGCGAGCGCCAGGCCCGTTATTCCTGCGAATCAGTGAGAGGGCGGCGGCAAGCAGGCGTGCGGCGTAGGCGGCGTACCAGAGCCAATGATGAGGATGGGGAGGGGGGGATGGTGTGGTGGGCCGCGGACAGCTGCCTCGCCCATGGCTGCGACGGGAGGAGTGGATTCGAGGTGGAGGGGGGTTTGTGTGTGTGTGTGTGTGATGATGATGATGATGATGATGATGCTGTAGCTATGGGGAGAGGGGGGGAGAGGGGGGGCGGCGTGGGGGAGCAGCCAGCCTGAGCCCACCAAATTGGCGCGACAGCCGCGCGGGCCGATTGCAGGCCCTATGGGAGGGGCGGGCGAGTCTCATCATGGCGATGCTGATTGGTGGCTGGTGGCTGGGCCGCGGCTGCGAGGCGATGCCAAGACGCGCTAGCCAGCTTGCGCGGGCAGCGCTTAGCAGCACCTAGCCGCCTCCTATTCACCCTTGCGTTCCATAAAGCACTCTCTTGCTTGTTCACAAATAATCTAAACGCTAATGGCAGACAGTACGAGTTTTACGCTGATGGAAAGCTTACTAGCAGTGCAGAGGATAAAGGCAGGTGTGTATGTAAGTATAGACATAATAGCTAAACTGAACAAAGGCGCAGAAGTATATCAACACTCTAACAACAGCCACAACTAAAAAGATGCAAGTTGAACCAGAGAGCAGGCCTGCCCAATGCAGTTAGCGCATGCCGCGCGGGGTGCAATGGCAGGAATCCACGTATCGTGCGCGGGGTGAGGTGGCGCGTCTGACATACATACAGAGCACATGGATACATTCCCCCCGACCACGACGACGACTACTACTGCTACTGCTACTACTACTACTAATACCCCCCGGCGCAGCCAGGCCTCGACGAGCACGCGCGAAAAGGGCCGATCTGCACGATCGCCTCGGGGATGGTGCGCGAACGCGGCGCCATAGCGGCCCCTGTTGGCCCTAGGTGTAGGTGTACAGTAGGTGGTGGTAGCACGAGTTAGACGACGGCCGGTTGAGACGCGGCGCTCCCGCACACACTGTCCAACCCCCAAACTATCTCACCCCCTCGCCTCGCCGGGCTGCCTGATTCTGAATCTCTCCTTCACCTCCCCTCACCTCCCCTCACCTCCCCCCTCTCGCCCCCCGCCGCCTGCCTTCTCCCCCGCCGCTCGCACAACTGGCATCTCCCCACGGCCATGGCCCAACAACACGACGCCCCGCCACCTGCACCTCTACCTGCACCTGCGCCTGCACCCGCCCCCGCCCCGGACATGGACTCGGACTCGGACTCAGACCCAGACTCAGACGCCGACCAAGCAACCATCCACGACTCTTCGTCCGACTCGGGCTTCGACAGCGGCAGCCTCCTCGGCGACGAGACCGACTCGCTCGCCTCGTCCATCCTCAACCACCGCATGGAAAACGGGCGCCAGTACCACGCATACCGCGACGGCGCCTACTGGGGCCCCAACGACGAGCTGGCCAAGGAAATCCTCGACTTTGCCCACCACATGTATCTCCTGACGCTCGACCAGAAGCTGCATCTGGCCCCGCTGCACCACCCGCACGCCATCCTCGACTGCGGCACCGGCACCGGCATCTGGGCCATTGTGAGTCTCCTTCACCGCCACACACACACCCCTCACCCACTAACGCCATCGCGCCAGGACATGGCAGACCAGTATCCCGAGGCAACCGTCACGGGCACCGATCTCTCCCCGATCCAGCCCGAGTGGGTTCCCCCAAACTGTCACTTTGAGATTGACGACGTCTCGCTGGAATGGACCTTTCCCCCCGACCACTTTGACTTTGTCCACATCCGCGAGCTCTTCGGCTGCATCCCGGATTGGGACTTTTTCTTCGCCCAGGCCTTCCGCCACACCAAGCCCGGCGGCTGGATCGAAATCGTCGAGCACTCGGTCTGCCCCGTGGCCGACGACGAAACCATGGGCCCGGACCACTTCTACCACACGTGGGGGCACGTGGTCGTCGACATGGGCAACAAGTTTGGCAAAAGCTTCACCATCTGGGAGGAGAGTGCAGACCGAATCCGCAAGGCGGGCTTTGTCGACGTCACCGTCGTCGATTTCAAGTGGCCCATGAACGGCTGGCCCACCAACGCCAAGCTCAAGAACATCGGCCGCTGGAACCAACTGCGCCTGATGGACGGCGTCGAGGGTTTCATGTTGCGCTTGCTGACCCAGGTCGGAGGGGTAAGTAGTACTAACCAACTGCGCTGTGTGCCACCATGCTGCCAGCCTCGACTAACTGCATGCAGTGGTCCGTTGCGCGCGCTCAACTGCACCTTGCCCAGATGCGCAAGGAATTGAAGAGCTACAAGGCCCACGCATACCTTCCTGGCACCGTTGTCTACGCACGGAAGCCGTTTGTCACGTGAGGCGACCTTGTCCATGTTGCCGTCACATTGAGACCATTACCTGCTACTCACTTGCACTAATGCGGCAGGCAATCATCCACACACACACACACAGCCACCGCTCCGTTTGTTAATTTCACGGATAAGCCGAGATACTTATAGATTCGGTCCAGCTTTAGCTACCTTGACTCTGTCTATATTACAAAAGGGCTTCTTCGCACTGGTCTCGCACTGTTCCCGGTAGGCAGTGAACATGGCCTCTATGTCTGCACCCTGGAGCTTTGCAACGCGCTCTGGCGTCACGCGGAACGGCTCTGGCAGATTCGGATATGACGCAGCCAGGCGTGGTTGGCGGAACACGAAACCTATGGCGTCGAGTGCGAGGGGCGCTATGTGTGCCGACGACAAAAGAATCCGGGGCATGCCTACATGTCGGTTTAGAATACAAGACGTCTTGCTGGCTATGGGGCCTTCTACGCACCGTGTCCGTTGAATCCAGCATTGATGAATTGGCCGGGGTGAGATGGCAGGGGTCCAACAAAGGGAAAGCCGTCTGGGCCGGTATCGTGGACTAGAAAAGAATCAGCCAAAGCAACAAGATGATGTGCAGTTGGGATGCGAGACGTACGTCCAGTCCAAACGCCACCCTCGTTGTCTTGCTTGCCCAACTCTGCGACGCTGGGTCCCGGCCAGTCCTTGACGTCTGACGCTGCCCACGTCTTGTAAAAATCGGGCACGCCGGGAATCTGGATTTCCTCATTGTTGCTAAAGAGGCTTAGCTCGGGGTGGTGCACGCGGACCTGGCGTGCGCCGCCGACGATGATGGTGTTGTATGGTGGTGGAAGTTGGAGATGGTAGTTCTGCGTCATGTGAGCATCTCCCTACCAACCATGTGCGCCGACTTGCAAGCGGAGGTACTTACGTTGACACAGTTGTCCCAGTGCTGAGCACCAGTATGCTTGATGAAGCCCTCGGGGGCTTTGACGGCCGCTACAGTACACACCTGGGGCAAGATGAGCTTGGTGAATTCGGGCAGCAAATGCGACGCCCATCGGTTGGTCGTGTGAATGACTGTGCGAGCGCGCATGCTTCCTCTCTCCGTCGTCACGTTGATCCAGCCATCGGCACTGCGCTCAGACACTGCCGTCACGGGCGTGTTGGCATGCAGCTGCACATTGCCTGTCTCGAGCAGGATGCGCAGCAGGGCGTGCACGAATTTGTACGGCCATCTGGAAAACTTTGTCAGAAACGGATCAAGGCAAGGCGCACACCAACAATGGAGCAAGTCTGACTGACATGGATGCCGACGGATGCACTATGGCCGCCATGGCTCCCTTCATCTGCGTAAACTCTTCGGCCTGTGCAGCATCCTCAATCACTCTGCACACTTGAGCGACTTCGTCGTCATCACCGTGGTCGGCACGGAGCTCGTGGAGTGCTTTGGACAGCCGGGCCCACGCCTCGTCGGTCATGGCGGCGTCAAACGTCTCGCAGTACTGCAGGCATATCTCGGCCGTGATGCCTTCTTCCTGCGCCAGCTCCTTGAATGCAGCGAGATGGGCCATCTCGTGCTTGATGAGGGCCATTGCGCCGTTGGGCCCAAAGCGCTCGCGCCAGATGGGATAGCGAGAGTATGCATGTGGGCGCAGCTGGCCCCCTGTTGATTTGTTCAATTATTTGCTCGTCTTGGTTGCTTTTCATGTGCGCTGGCTGTGCTTGCTTACCATTACGCCCCGTCGCACCGCCACACACATCGCGGGCCTCTAGAATCGTCACCTTTGGCTGGCGTGCAGTCTTCTCCGTATACTAAAACAAGACTCTTAGATTACCAAACACAGTACGTCGACTACCGGGCCAGCGGCACCAACCTTGTGGATCCAATAGGCCGTCGATGCACCCGCGTACCCACTACCAATGATGGCAATGTCCGTCTCGGCAGGCAGTTGCTCGCTCGAACGAAAGTTGCGCAATTGAGACTCGGCGGCCTCGATCCAGTACGACTTTGTCGGCTTAGTAGATGGCAGCACCATGGCTTCTGGTTGTTGTTGTTGTTGTTGTTGTTGTTGTCGTCGTTGTCGTCGCCGTCCTTCTTCCTGCTCTTCGCCCAACGGTGAAAACACAAAATGAAAGTGAATCAGATTACCGCAGCTTGATCAGATAACTCGGCCTCCATATAAGTCACAACAGCAAGCAAGATACTGGTAAAGTACCGCAATGGCGCCCGGGAGTCGAGCCGGCCACGAGTGCCACGGCCTCTGAGGCCAACGGACCGACGACCGGCCCGGGTCTGATAAGCTGCGGGGTTGCTGACCTGATGTTCCGACTGCTGCTGCTCTACCCCATCCTCCTGCCTACTGTACATACAGGCTTTTTTGCCTACTGGCGCCGGCGGCAAACCACGTCGACAGTCGGACGACCAGGCCAGCCAAGGGAGGAATATACGCACGTATTACTAGTCTGTGTGCGTGTGCGTGTGCTTGTCCTTGTCCTTGTCCTTGTCGGCTCGCCACAGATAGCTCTCTTTCTCCACACTCCACACTGACACCACGCATTGCCACGCATTTCCCTTCCATTCTTCCCACTCCCAATTCAACACGCAGAATGGCCCCCCAGAAGCACGTCGTCTTTGACGTCGTCGGCACCTGCGTCTCCTTTGACGCATACTACGAGCGCATCGATGCCGTCCTGGGCCCCCAGCTGCGCCAGCACACGGTTACCCCGCAACACTTTGGCTTCACCTGGCAAACGGCGGCAGAGCTCGAGTTCACCTTTCTATCTATCCAGGGCAGCTACAAGCCCTACAAGGACGTGCTTCGCGGCCTCTTCTACCGCACCCTCGCTCTCTGTGGCGTGGCCGAGCCCCGCAAGCTGGCGACCGACGACCAAAGAGAGCAGTGCATCGAGGGCTACTCGGCGCTCCAGATCCGGCCGGGCTGCCAGGAAGCCTTCCAGGTGCTGCGCGACAACGGCTTCACCATCTGGTGCCTTACCACAGGCGACGTGCAGCGCGTAAGAGGCTACTTTGAGCGCGCAAACATGGACATGCCGCTCGAGCACTTTGTCAGCTGCGACTCTGCGGGCGTGGCCAAGCCGGCGCTCGATGCCTACCGCGTCGTGTGGGATCGCCTGGGTGCAAACGACACAAAGTGGTTTGCGGCCGCGCACATGTGGGACGTTTCGGCCGCGACCAAGGTTGGCTTTCGCGGTGCATGGTGCTCTGTCTATGAGCATGAGCCTTGCTTGGACGTGTTTAGTGAGGCCAAGATGGAGGTTGTGACGGATTCCCTGGTCGACATGGCCAACGGCATTGTAGCAAAGTCGTCATGATACCGTAATGCCATAGCCAAGTGCGAGAGTTGCTTGAGTGTACTGGGACGAGAGTGTGTTCGTGTTCGTGTTGGTGACGCTGCAGCAGACAGGTAGCCTCGCTCGCATGCAACAAGGGCAGTGCATAGTAATCCATGCGTGGAAAGGTCAGATTAGCCGACGAGATGCATGTGGTGTGGTATGCAGGTAATGCTCGACGATTACTACTGCTACGGGGATTGGGCGGCGCTAGAGCACAAGCAGAAGCCGGGCTGAGTGCTTGATGTTGATAAGAGTCGCAGTCGACAAGCCGATGCCAAGCGCCAAGCCACGCTAGCCCCGGCTAGGCCCGGGCGGGCGGGCGGCGGCTCTTCTATTCTCCGGCCTCCGTTCTCCATTCTCCCAAGTCTGCGCCACTCACACTCACACATGCTCCAAACCTTGACGTCTGCTCGCCCACACCCACGCGCCGTTGGACCAAGCACCCGCTCGCCGCGCACCACCACCATGCCCCCGGTCACTGTCACTGTCGCCGATGGAATGACTCGATGCTGCATCCATGCATTTATCCATCCATCCGCCCCATAAGACGGCAGTTCCTCTATCACTATCGCGCGTATTGGTCACGTGCCGGACCGGACCGGTCCGGTCAAGATAAATGACCATGACCGGCACGGTCCCACAAAGTGTCCAACTCTCGCGACACGCCAGCACAAGCAGACACTTCCGGTCCAGCATGGAGCCTGAGAACCCAAGACCCACCAAGAAACGTCAGTTGGCGGCACAAGAGCGGCAACGGGCTGTGCGCGCGTGAGATGATGCCTCCCTGCCGCGTCTGGTGCAGCAACGTGCCACAAAGACAGGCGCTGACTCCTTCTGCGCAGTTGTGACGAGTGTCGTCGCCTCAAAGAAAAATGCGAGGGCGGCACGCCGTGTAAACGCTGCCGCCATCTACGCCGGCCGTGTGAATTCAACAATCCGTCTACTGTGACGTGGCGGCGCGGGGCCGACTCTGCCGCCTTGTTGAAGGAGCTCAAGGACCGCGTCAAGTACATGGAAGCCATTCTGCGCCACCATTTGCCTCGAATCAACCTCGATGTTGAGGCTCTGCGGCAGACATGCGAGTCCCTCCCTTCTTGGCCCGACCTTGGCCAAAGTAGCGTGCCCGCCATGCCCCTAGAGCCCGCCGTGGCACCGCCAGCTTCCGAGAGTCCGGGCATTGAAGACGAAAACTGTACAGTCGAGTATGTCGACGACACTACAGCTCGTATGTCGGCACCATGCTTCACACGCGCTAGCTACACAACGCTAACCAATGGCTCGTGTTGCGCTGCAGACTACTCTGGTGAATTCTCGCATTGGAACTTTTCCATGCACATCAAACGCAACATAGACGACCTCATCTCCAAATCCAACGTCAAGGTGCGTCAGGCTGCGTGTACATTTCCATGTTTGCCCATGCTCATGGCGACTAGACCTTGGAAAGCATTGAACGCATACCAGACTTCTATCGCGTTGCGGAGCCGGACCCGGCTTCGACTTCCATCCGGGACCTTGTTGCTACCTTACCGCCCCGTCCAGTGTCGGCCTTCTTGGCAAACGTCTTCTTCACGCGTGCCACGAGCATCTACTACTATGTCGATAGCAACTGGGTAAAGGAAACCTTGGATCATCTCCACCGAAATTCGGCCCACCTGAGCTCAAAAGATGTGCCTGCAGCTTGTGTGGTGCTCATGGTACTTGCCGTAGGTACCCAATATGTCCACCTGGAAACTTCAAAGCAAAACAACAACAAATGTGGGCGCAGAGGCCCAGCAAACCTAGAGACTCCTGTTAACTGGGAGCTCGACATTGGTTGCACCTTCTACCGGCAGGCGGCAAAGTCCATCTCGGAAGTCATACACTCTGGCTCTCTGCTCAGCGTCCAGGTCTTTCTACTGCTTGCTCTTTACAACTTACCAATAGATGCATCCGGATTGGGCTTCGTCTACTCGAATCTAGCCATCAAGGTGGCCATACAAAATGGCATGCACCGAAGGCTTTCGCGGGGTGTCTTCGATACAAAGGCTAAGGAAATGAGACGTCGCATCTGGTGGACGGCGTATTGCATAGAAAGGTGTGTACTGCGTCTTGTCAAGACTGCACAAATTTTGCTCACTATCATGGAATTGCAGAAAGATTGGCATATACCACGGTCGCCCAGCATCTATCCAACGTTCTGATATCGATGCCGATTTTCCCACGAGCTTTCACACGAGCGGAATAGATGATGATGACTTTGACGCAACCGGCCTCCTCGAATCCATTCATTTGACTTGCCAGGCCGAAGCATTTCTCTACCAAATGTGCGTCAATAGGCCGTTAGAACTGTGCTTCAAAAGACTTTGGTTGACCATGCTCCTAGTTCTCAACTTCGGACATGTCCAAGATCCGAGGCTGGCACAATCATGGACCGCATTACACAAATGAAGACGAAATTGCAGCGTCCATGGGCTGCACGCCACCAAAACGTAGACCATTTGGCATCTCGTGCGGCACTGCATGCTCGTTTAGAGTGTTGCCTGTTACATATATTCATTGGCCGGCCCTTTGTGCTAGCCCATCGTCAAGTGCGGCCAGACAACCAGCACCGTGATCCCAACGCCACGGAACATGTGTCGCGAGCGCCAAAAGCGACGGCGGCTAATTCGCAGATCAGGTGGAATGTCTTGATTGATGAATGCGTCTCGGCTGCAAATGAAGCCATTGATATCTGTAGTGGCATGCAGACGGGCGGTATGGGCCTTGCAAGGTCATCCTATACCGAATACAGCGCCTGCCGGGCATCGCTGTTGGTCTTGATCGCTTACAGCATTTGCCGACGCACCAACGACTTCTCAAACAACTTGCAAAAAGGCCTTGATGCCATAAGGGAAATGGCTTCGGTGGGTGACTCTGCGCGTTCAGAAGTGTCTCTTCTCGAGACTCTGGAACAAGCACTACATCGGCTCCAGGACTTCAATGTAGAATGTGATGATGGTGCGGAAGACGCAGTAGGAGAGTCAGTCCAAGCGAGCTATCAAGGACTCCTGGACTGGTACACAAAAGCAGCCGGGTGTATCAACCCTCGTGCCAGCACATCGATCCCAACGGCTATGGACTCGCACGGCGCAAGGGCGCCAGTGCTTGCGCCCCACCCCCAGCCCGGGCCACACGGAAACGAGTTCCCAGCAGCCGGTGCTGCGGATGGTCCTGGCATTGATGAATATCCCTTTGATCTCGATCTACTGAATATGGACGGTAATATTGCTTTCTTTACGTCGGATTTCAACGACCATGGCATTGTCGAAAGCGAACTGTTCGAGAACTTGCTATGTATGCCAAGGTGAGGCTTGCGTCGATTACAAGGCATTAATCTCGCAATATCATGCAAGAATTTTGCTCGAGTCCATATCATTGCGCCGTCAGAGGGCATGGGATGCACTTTGCTTGGTTCATTTCGCCAGTGTACATACCCAGCCGTCTAGAGTCTGGCCTGAACCGGCTCACTTCCCGCAACCTGCTGCCACGCCTCGAGAGATGCATGCTTTTTCTGCTCAAACCACCTTTCTTGCGAGATGCGATATGGCGCTGGCAGATCGACATTTTCCGCATCCCCTGTCATGACCATGGACGCGATGGCTTTTGCTGAAAGGAAGATTTGGGGCATGCCGTGTCCGCTGAAGCCCGCGCATATGTACTGGCCGTGCCTCCCGACGGCAGGCCCAACATAAGGGAACTCGTCGTTGGAATAGCCCATGACTAGTGGGAATCGAGGGTTAGCCAGAGCCCTCCAGTATCGCCGTCAAGACGGATGACTTACTGCCGCTCCAGACTTCTTCTGTGCGCATACCGCTGTCTTCCCACCCGTAAAAGTGTCGCTGCATGTAGCCATCGAAGTAATCCGGCCCACCCTTCATCAGCCTGCTGTCATCTGCCACGTCAAACCACTCGTTCAGATCCTTGTAGTAGTCTCGGCGTCCGCCTCCCACGATTATGCTGCCATCGGGTCGCGGGATCATGTAATCATATTCAAACTCTGAGAAACGCATCATATAGCTGTCGGTGAGCCTCGGCGCCGTCGGGCTGGCAAGTCTCGCCACCATACCCCTGACTGGCACGATTTTCCCTTTCATCTCTGGAACCAGGGCAGATGTGTATGCGTTGGTCGCGTAGATGACCGTGTTGGTCTTGACTGTGCCACGCGGAGTGTCGACTTCCCAGCGGAAACCCTGGTCTGCTGCTTGTCGAACCTGGGTCACTGGTGTGAATACCTGTAGGTTTACCCCCAGGGATATGGCCTTTTCCAGAAGCCTAGTCACGAGATGGTAAGGCGCAAGGCGAGCCGCGTGATATGTGTGGCACGACAAGGCGCCCTTGATACCAGACACCTGGGACAGAGTCAGCCAAGATGGATTCTTGTTCGACGCCACGATATCTGCAATAGACCCCACAATCCACACGACAGCTTCTGTTGCCATGCTAGACGTACCTCTTCCGCTTCCTTGCCAGCAAAAAAACTGATCATCTTGGCTGTGGAGACGTTGGCCTTGGTAATCTTGTCAATCGTGGCTCTCATCTTGTCCCGGCCCTCGGGGTAAGTGCAAACGTCTATAACCCTGGTCTCTTCAAAGTCGCAGTCGATGTTCTCACGCTCGACCAGCTCTTTGACTGCATCAACCTGGCGCTGCTCAAAGGAAGCCACGTGTTCTGCAGCCGCTTGTCCATGAGTGTCCAACACAGCCGCTGCTCTCAGCAACGGATCTGGCTTCAGATGACCACCTGTGTGCGCATTAATATTCCGAAACGCCTTGCCATGTTTTGGAGCATTTGGACCACTGACCATTGCGGCCGGTCGCGCCAGAGCAGGCCTCGCGCGCCTCGAGAATTAATATCGACGGCATTGGTCGATTGTCCCGCAAACTCTCCTCGACCAGATGGTGGACGATTGACGCGCCCACATAACCGGCACCAATGACGACAACATCAGCCTGGGGAACAAGTTCGGCAGTACTGCGATGGTTGTCGACTGAGCCTGGCTGTCTTCTCCAATAAGAGGGCAAGGCATTGGCTACTGGAAATCGGTAGGAACTACGCTTAGAAGCAGGCATGGCGGCTGCGGGATCGGAAAATTCTTGCAACTTTGTATGTCTTGCGGCAAGTGGATATATCCTGCGAGGGAATACTAGTAATATTGACGATGCGGGCCGTCGGCGGGTGCAAGCTGTGTTGCCCCCCCGCCCTCTGTGACCGGGCCGGCCTTCGGTATTAATGGTACGAAACTAAGTACCCAACTAAACACTCGATCGCCCGCCGCCACGTGTTGTTCAACTGGATCCACCTTCGAACTGCTTTTGCCTTCCGAGTACTACTACTAGCACCAATAGTACATGCACGTCTCACTCTCATTCTTACTGGCTTTCCATGATCGGACCGGTTCTTTGCCGGAGCTACTTGACCAAGGACAGCGGTGAATGAGTAGTTCCAGCGACACTTGAGCTCTCCACCAAGCAATCTCTGGGAAAGGAAATCCACCAGGCCTGCGTGTGCTGCTTGCCTGCTTCACGGCCTTGGTGACATGTGGCATGTGGCCATCACATCCGCAGGTGCACATGCAGGCATCAGAAATTCCACAACAGAACAACACGTGATATTCGTCTATCCATGTATTTGCACAGACTCTCCCATGTCCAAATTACTCTCGAGATATGCGCGTATCCTTATTTGCCTTTCGAAGAGTCAGCAAGAACCACTTCATGCTGCTTGGTGTGCTCTTCTACTGTGTGCGCTAGCTCTTCAGGCCTCCTTGGCATTTTGGTGATCAACAAGGATATGCTAGGTATCGTGAGAACCAGCAGGGCAAGGTTGACGTAGAGTGGAATGACGTGATGGATGTGGTTTGCTGAGCTCAGCCCATACGCAACTGCTTGACCTGCAGTCTCAAAGGCACGGAACACGCCACCGGAACGCGAAGCCCTTCCGACATCATCAGAGAGTGTGCTCAAGATCCAGTACAAAGTAAGCTGAGTCCAGTAGCCTGAAACGAAGATAATCAGGTAGGGCATATAGGCTCGGGCCCATTTATGCGAATGCCTGTCACCATTAGCCTGGGTAGTTTTCCGCCCCATTCAACAAACTCACAGTCGGTAATCCAAAGCAATCTTATCTGGTAGCACAGCATACTCGACTGCGATCCAAATGAAGCAGCCCATCTGTAGCAGCCCCCATACCGACATTGCCGTCCACGCACGGCGCCGCTGCGACCACCGAGGCGTGTCAAGTAGCTTGCCAAACAGTACTACCGATGGAATAGTGATAGTCGCTGCTTGGATCAGTATACGCAACAAAACGTACAGTGAGCCTACTTACGGACGATCAGAGACGAAAGGGCACGGGCGCGGACCGAAAAGTGAAGTGAGAGATAGGTACCCATGGTTCCGCCGTAGAAGAAGGAATAGAAGGCAGGGATGAATATCAGCCATGTCTAGACCCGAGTTAGTCTATTCAACTCCACCCCCAGCTATCCTTACCTACCTTGAGTTCCTTCAGGTAAGACCATAGTGCCAGAAATTCTTCCTTCCACGAGACCTCTACACTCATGTTGACTGGGCTGTTGTCCCTGCGGCGCACTTTTGACGTCGTTGACAACAAAAGAGCCCAGATGAATCCAGAGCATTCTAGCAATCATTAGCATTGGTGAAATGAAGTTGGAAAATCCAACAGTACCAAAGCCAACAAATATGAGGTACGTTGCCCAAGCAATACCCCCACCCTTTGAATCTGTATGGTTTGTCGAAAAGTTGATGGCACCGCCAATCACGCTGCCCGAATTTCGCATCGCGGACCACACACCTGTGAGTACTCAGCACTGGTATCCAAGTCTGCCTTGATTCGATTCAAACATACCCAAATAAAACCCTCGGTCTTCTGGCTTTGGATACGACAACATAGCCGTCGTTTCACCCACGTAGAGAAAACCGCCTCCGATACCTTTGATGACCTGCTCAGATTAGCAGTTTTCGATACCAAACCCAGGTCGGTCTTGCATACGTTGGCCGCCAGAAGATATGCTTCATTATGATATCTAGCGTTAACATAGTACGAAGATCCTTGCAGGGGCATGGTCAATGCTGCTATAACGCAAGCCCATTTAATGCCAATCCTATTGATAATGGGTCCGCCGATAATGGTGCTAAAGAAGCTCATAGTGTAACTCAACGAATTGGCAAGATTCGCAAGCCATGGCGAAGACAGCCCACCGCCGCCCAGGTTGGTTATAGCATCTGACATGGCAGGTCCGACAAACGACAGCCTGATGCCATGGTCAATAGGTTGTCTGCACATCTAACGAGGCAACTCACGCTCCAAAAAGAACCATCTGAAACAAGACGCTTCGGAAGAGTGTCCGAAGCGTGTAGGCGCGGCGTTCTTCGACAGTACCGACCGCGATGTGGACTTGATTGTCGTCCATGGTCTTGCTGACCTCTTTGTCGTCTTTGATTGGATGAGAAGCCATGGCCTACTTCTGGGCATGGAAAATGAGATGCAGGTACGCCGGGCTTGGATTTGCAAAATGTATAGTTCTCACAGGGCCCAGTTATAACCAGGTTTTGTGGGGTACCCCGCAATCAGCACAGATAAGGGATTCACCGGCCCGGTCTCTAGTGCACAGTAATCTCCACGCGTGGATGTCTTAGATAAGTCTATCATCGGCCCGGGTTTCAGGCCCCATTATTAGACCGCATACTTCCACAAAAACGGCTTGTTGAACTGATAGTGAGTATAAAGCAACAGACTGATAACGGTAATGCAGCAGTCTTATCATCTTCCCGTGAAGTCCCTATCTTGATTATCACCTGGCTACTTGGGTAACATATGACAAAGTCTTTGACAGTTGCTGCACAACGTTGAGGGAAAGGTTTGAATGATGATTTGAACCGTGGATGAATCAAGGTTCATATGAAGTATAATATAATCAATTTGCTTGGGCAGAGATCACTACATGGGAAAAGGTGAAGTTGAACGTCGACATATCTCTGTATGTCTTTAGAGTGTAGGTTACATTTCAAATCCACTGACATCACAAGTTAGTATCATTCAATGGATACATTGATCTTTGAGTTGTACAGCGCCTATTGAACTGATAAGTATACGGCATTGTAACGGGCTGAACGCCCTTCGCCTCCCATACTCGTCTACGACCTCGTTTACTCCACCTGCCCGGCCCGATTGTTACCCTAGCAACCAGCATTGTATATAGATAGCTACGTAGCCGAGAGCTTAGCTCTCTATCGAATACAATCTTGTTACCTTGGCCTGTCCGATCGTGCTCCCCGAGCTTAAGACTACCCTCCGGGGTCGAGCCCCCTTACAAGAATCCACTTATATAGTATTTTTAAAGTATAATTTAGGCCTTATAATATAGCTTAAATTAACTTTAGTCTTTTAGGTAGTACTACTACTAGCGCCTTTTAATAATCTTTTATAAACGCTTAGATATTCTTTACTAGTAACTAGTTATAAAAAAAACTACTTTTTTTTATTTATTTTATTCTCTACTAACTTTCTTAATTAAGGTAGTTCTTGTACTAAAATTTAAAAACTTAAATTTATAGTCTTATTTTTAATTAATATTATACTAG
>NW_007359958.1:0-2939 GCF_000359705.1 Exserohilum turcica Et28A | reverse complement strand
GTGTGCCACTTTTTCTTGGCATCACGAACTTCATGTACGAAAACTTAGATTACTCTACACTAGCTATAGATGCTTCGTACGACTTACTTGTATCTAAAAGAGAATCTTCTTCTACATCTTTCTGGCACGTACGAGAGTTATGGCCTGTCCTCCCACAGGTTCTACAGTGCCGTTGACCTAGTAGGGCCCTTTCTTGACTACCCTCACCACGTGCCTTCTTTGATGTCGTACGACTAGCAGAACTACTTTCAGCTACCTGCGATGCCCCTGCACCAAAGTCTAGTGTCCCACCTGTCTGAATTCGCTTTCTTTTGCGCCCTCGGCGCTTTGTTACTGCTGCTAATTGCTCTTCAAGCTCTCTTACGCGGGCCTTTATAAGCACATTCTTATGTAGCATCTCCTCAGCCCCTTTAGTGTGGGTGGTCAATGCGTGCAACGGGTCAGACAATGCAACACCCCCTGCATCTCCCAAAGTAGAACCCACCAATTTCAAATCCCCACAACTCCACCACTATGACAGCTATCGAAAAAGCGCTTGCGGCAATCAATTCGCAAGGTCTAGAAGGACAAATCTCGTACCGTACAGCTGCAAAAATATATGGTGTTGCGGCATCAACTTTAACGCGTCGCCACCAAAACAAAACGCGGTCGCGTGCAGCCGCTGCACACCCACGACGACTACTCTCACCACAACAAGAGAAATACCTTGTCCAGCACATAGAAAAACTCTCTAAGCGTAGTACTTCACCGTCCCAAGAGATGATTAAAAAATGTGTTGCTAATATTGCAAAAAGACAGCCATCTAACAGCTGGGTTACAAGATTTCTTCGGCGGAACAGAGAGAAAATTATCACCAGAAACACCGCCGGCATCGACCAAAACTGCAAAAAAGCTGACGATTTTGAAGATTACTATAACTACTTCCGTCTACTTCACGATTATATCGAGAAATACGATATCCAGCCGCAAAATATCTATAATATGGACGAAAAGGGCTTTCTCCTTGGTGTCACTTCAAGGACCAAAAGGGTGTTCTCTAAGAGACTTTGGGATGAAAAGAAAGTTCGAGCAGCTGTTAGAGACGGCAGCAGGGAGTGGATAACAACTTTAGACTGTATTTGTGCTGACGGGAGCTGGATATCGCCTATGATAATCTTTGAGGGCAAAGCTGGACTTCGAAACAACTAGGTAGAGCACCTAGATCCTTCCCAACACTAGATGTTTTTTGCTACTAGCGACTCGGGCTAGAGTAACGATATTCTAGGGCTATCTTGGCTTAAGCAGGTGTTTTAGCGCCAAACGAAAGACAAAGCAAAGCGTGATTATTAGTTGCTGATCCTAGACGGTCATGGGAGTCATCAGACTCCAAGTTTTCGAGAGTTTTGTGACTCTAACAGGATTCTCCTAGCTACTCTCCCTCCCCACTCATCTCACCGACTCCAGCCACTCGACGTTGGCATGTTCAAGCCCCTCTCGAGCGCGTATACCGAAGAACTCAATAGTCTGTCCCACCGCAGTCAAGGCTTGGTGGAGGTGCACAAAAGTGACTTTTTATGGTTATTTTAGGCGGCGTGGACACGGGCGTTCACGTCCAACAAGATACTAAGCTGTTTTCGAGCTACTAGCGTCCACCCGCAGGATGGTAATGCCGTGCTTAAACATCTCAAAAAGTCAACACCACAACAAGATATTAATCCAGAACTTAGAGAGCATGGTAATGGGGATACTACAAGAGAGCTGTCTAATTTTCTAGACAAAACTATGACGGGTTGTGCTAAAGTTATGGTCTCTGCGGTAAAAGACACCATTGCTTCACTCCAGGTCAACAACGAGATTTTGCACCACGAAAACACCAATCTACGAGAAGTACTTGCTATCAAAAATCATCCAAAGAAGCAAAAGAAGCCTCTAGAGCTCCAGCAAAGCAAGCAGTATCATACTCCGGCGGTGGTGTGGAGTCCTAGGACAATAGAAGATGCGAGAGCTCAAGAACGTCAAAAAAAACACCAAGAAGAGCTTGAAAAACTCCAAAAAAAAATAGAAACAACAGGAACGAGCTGCTAGTATAGCTCTACGAGAAAAATTAATAGACAAAGCAAGGACTGCGCGGGAGTTAAAGAAAATAGCGAGAGATAAAGAGAGAGAAGTGAGGGCCAAAGAACTCTAGTTAAGACGCGCCCAAAAAGCTCGCGATCGCGCAGTCGCAACTTTAAAAAAAGCTCGCGATAAGCAAAATATACCTAAACGAAAAGCTTCATCGTCTCAAAAGTCAAAAAAGTCAAAGGGTGGTGGCGATGCAGGCAGCCAAAGTGGTGGTGCGTCTGCATCGTCGGCTGCGCAGCCCACCACCAAAACAACGATGCGCGGCCGCAACATTAAACTGCCAAAGAAATTTGAGTAGATAGGATTGTTTTTTGAACTATTTAGACTACTCTACTAAAGAATCTCGTGATAATAGCTTTTGTATGGTGCTCTACAGCCTCATTTTTGATAGGCGGACATTTTAGTGGTGGTGTTGCATTGTCTGACCCGTTGCACGCATTGACCACCCACACTAATAAGCTTTGAAAAGCCTTCTTGTGCAGTAGTTGGCGATCGTACGAAAGACTCTCTTACAAGCTTTGATTGTGACTCAAATTCATGCGAATTACTTAGTGTTCTTGACGTCCAGGGTATTTCTAGCTGAGCTTCTTGTGGTGGAGTATGAAGGCGTACGTCAAGGCGATCAATAACTCTCTGCGCGTCGATAGGGACTAGCCCTGCTGCCTCAAAGGCCTTCTTGCAGTTATCGGACGTAAACACGTCAAAAAACGCGTCTCGAAAGGCTGGAAGGAAGCGCTCCTTATTAATATGCCAGACATGGTGGCGTGCCAAGTCTCGTACGCGTTGAGAGTACTTGTGCTTAAGAGGCAAAAAGCAGACAACGTCAAGTGGCTGAA
>NW_007359957.1:0-2961 GCF_000359705.1 Exserohilum turcica Et28A | reverse complement strand
GGGAGAATAGGGAGCATCAGGACAGAACACGATGGGTATAAGAATGTGTTGGATTTCATTATTACACTCGTTGTGGTCAACTCATTATACTGTACTCTCTTACAAGTTCTTTACTTAACAAGATTAGTACTTTGTTATTCTATCTTACTATAGAATTGATTGTCTTTACTATCGGTTAAACATCCATAACTCTTTTCCACCTGAATTACTCGGCAATCACACGGCTTACCACGAACCCGCTGACTCGCCCTAACCCGGATCGAGTCCTAGCTAAGTATAGTCGAACCCCGTGTAACAAGTTCTATATAGTACTCCTTTTTGTAAAGTTAAGCTATATATAGACTTTAAGTAAAATTATCTTTATCATTTCATTATAAATAAAGTTTTTAATACAAAAGCTTCTATAACTCTATAAGTAAGCTATGAATATGTATATTAGTAATCAACTATTACTTATAACGTGGTTCACAAGTGAGTCGCTAACCCAAGCGAGTCGCTAACGCCCCACCAGCCCATCAACTTCATCACTATAACGCGTGATGTCTTAACAACGCAACCGTCTATTAATATATTCTAAATCTAATCTTTAACTTGCTCTTTTTAACGTCTAGTCGCAACGTGTTTAGAGTGTAAACTATGCTACTACTATCTACAACGTCCTACAAAGAACTCTATCTAATCGACGCGCTAGAAAGCGCCCTTAACGCGACTGCGAGCTGAAATTGAAGCGTCTAGATAAGCTAGAAGAGGAGGCTATAGTTAAGCGTATTCTTGAAGAGTCTGCGCGAGGATTTGCGCCTACAAAGCTTGACGTTTGAGTAATAGCTGATAAACTATTAGAGGAGCGTGGTGGCAACCCTGTTGGCAAGAACTAGGTTAACAACTTCGTTAAGCGGACTCCTGAGCTCCGTACGCGCTAGAGCCGTCCCTATAATCACCAGCAAGCCACCTGCGAGGATCTAGTGGCTATCTAGCGCTGGTTCGACTTAGTCCAGGCGACAAGGCAGAAGTGGGGTATTGTGGACAACGATATCTACAACTTTAACGAGACTGGCTTTATAATAGGCAAGATTTTATTATAGTTAGTTATTACAGCATTAGAAGAATATAAGAAAAAGAAGCGGATACAGCCAGGCAACCGTGAGTGGGTTACTGTGATCTAAGGCGTGGGCGCGTTAGGTCGCTGAATACCACCCTTCGTTGTCTTTGCGGGCAAGGTGCTTATCAACGTCTAGTTTGAGGATTTGCCTGCTAACTAGGTTCTTGAAGTCAGTCCTAATAGCTAGACGAATAATTAGCTTAGTCTTGCCTAGTTAGAGCACTTTGATACCCATACAAAGAGCTCTACTATAGGTGGGTATCGACTGCTCATTATTGATAGCCATGAGAGCCACTGCTCTGTCGATTTCTAAGATCTTTGCAAGGAGAAGAATATTGTGCTTCTCTGCATGCCTGCGCACTCGTCTCACCTGTTACAGCCCCTTGACGTCGCCTGCTTCTCGCTGTTAAAGCGCAAGTATGGCGACGCTATTTTAGGCTTGGCACGCAACCGCACCCACTATATTAGCAAAGAGACCTTCCTACTAGCCTTTAAGACTGCTTTTGAGCAGTCTATCACGAAGGAGAATATCCAAGCTGGCTTTAGAGGCGCTAGTCTAGTCCCACACGACCCATAGGCTGTGCTATCTAAGCTTGATGTGGTGGTGCAGACACCTATACAATCACCGCAACAGGTAGCCGCCTGGCAGGCGCAGACACCACGCAACGCGCGCGAAGTTAAGTCTTAAATTAGTCTTATTTAAGAGAGCGTGAGAAAACGCCGTAGGTCTTCTGCTAATTTACTTACTAAGTAGATCGCGTAGCTAAGTAAGGGGGCCTAGCAAATAGCACATAAAATAACGCTTATAATAGAGGAAATGGGTACGCTTTAAGCAGCTCTTAACGAGTTAAATAAGCGTAAAAGCCGCAAGCGGCGATACGTACGGACAGAAGAGACTCTTACTATAGGCAAAGTACAAGAAGTATTAGCTAAACAGGCGGGTAGCAGTTGTGGTGATGGTGAGAGTGCGTCGAAGAGGGTGCGAGGAGAGCGGCGGTGCGGGCGTTGCAAGCAGACTAGACACAACGCTTGTACCTGCGTAATTGAGATAGATAGTGTAAGTAATAGTAGCAATTCTAATAATTAATTTGGTGTATCGCAATAGTTTATTGACTGTAATAAAAAACTATAATAACGTGTTGATGTAGATGTAGTGGTGGGGCGTTAGCGACTCGCTTATTATTATTATTATTATTATTCTAGTTTAACGTCCTTTTTCAGCCCGAAGGGCTATATAAGACGTGTAGGGTTTTTAGGCCTACAAGTATCTAAGTAGGTTATTTCTAGCTACGATATTTAGGAGGGGTTTTAACTAGATGAAGGTGAGGCTCGTAGCCTATTGGTTGGTAGGTAGGGGGGGGGAGGATAGGGTGGGGGAGGTGTATGGCTACCTGTTACAGGTATTACTCCTCGTTTTCTGTGTTTCCCTTGTACCAGGCTTGTGTTCTAGCCTTTGTTTCTTGAATAAAGGTAATAGTTGCTTCTATACCTTCTTTTGTTTAAAAGAGGATAGGTAGTGATAGATCGCCTTCGCAGGCTTCTCTTAGTCCTTTCCTTTCCTCTCTATATAGATTACATCTAAATAGAATATGAGGTAGGTCTTGTATAGACCTATAGTTGCAGGGGCAACTATTAGAATCCACTTTTCCTCTCTTATATAGGTAGTCCTTTAAGTAACAGTGCCCTAGTTTAAGTTAGTAGAAAGCGCTAGAAATCTCTCTTCTAGTATTGCTAGGAATAGCGATTTGCTTTCTTATCTTCCACTTGTATTTTGCTGCGTACGTTTGTGGATTCTTGCTAGTGGCTTTTTTCCTATACTATTCAAGTTGGCTTTAGCCATTCTCTCTCTCCTAGCTGCTTAA
>NW_007359956.1:0-2992 GCF_000359705.1 Exserohilum turcica Et28A | reverse complement strand
GCTGAGCATCCTTCAGCTCTAGCTCGATCTTGTGGTCCACCCCTGGCCCTCGGTGCGGTGGAAGCTTCTCTGCTTGCTTCGGGTTGAAGAGCTCATAGAACTCCTGGTACTGTGTTGGTAGCAGTGCTCGTACATCTACGGGCTTCTTTGGTTGTAGCGCCTTGTCAATGTCTGCAATCGACGCGGCGAAGATCTGAACGCTATTTGGAGCGTTCTTATGCCTACGAACTAAGGCCGCAAACGCTGCAGCGTTAACTTAGCTAACTCCTCCTTATAGGCGTCCTTTAGTCAACCTCACTCAAATGCCCTTTAAGTGGATAAAAATACTCTTCTTAGCAGGAGATACTGATACGTCCTAGTGGTCCATCCATCCCCTGCTAAGGTACACGTCCTCACTAGAGGACAAGTCCATCACGTATGCATAAGCAGTCTCTTCGTACCTATGCATCTTGAACGAGAATTGGGCGACCTCGCTAATCTCTAACAGCTTGCCGTTCACTCCCTCAATTATCTAAGAGGGGATCTAAAAGCGCTCTAGACGGTGGCGGTAAGCGAATCTCTTGCTAATTAGTGCATAGCATAGGCATCCGCAGTCTATAAGCGCGACAGCGTTTGCTACGTTGTTCACGATAAGATCTACGGTGATTGGTGGGGGACGCATATGCTTCTGCTAAAACTGATTCCATTCGCTACGTATCTGCCGATCCATCTTCAGAGGCTCTGGGCCAAGACTCTGGCCTAGAGCTACTCTTTTTCCGAGTCGCTACTTAGCACCTGATTGACTTCCTCCTGCGGCTTATGTCCAACGTTGCTTGGCGCGGGCCTTGCCTTCTTGACCTGGGTGGCGTTTTAACAGTATTTCGCGATATGACCTAGCTCTCCGCAGCGATAGCAGTCGGGCGGAGGTCGTTGTGGCTTGCCTCTAGCTTCTCGCGCCTAATTAACCTTCAAAGGCTCCCAGTCTATAACGTCTAGACTAGCTTCGTGTTAAGCGGTTGTCGTAGTAGGGCGATCTACCACCCGGGAGCTCGTTGCGCGCAGTTTAACGAGACCTACCCAGTAGAGGTTGTTGGACGTTCTTACTGCCTTATTGACTAGCTGCTCGTACGATAGATTCTCATCAATCGTAGCAAGAGCCTCCTGCAGCTTAGTGTGAAGGCCCTTTAAGAACATACTCTTCTTAGCTGCTTCGCTGAACTGCTCGCCTGACTGAATCTCAAGACGGTTAAACTCCATGTGATAGTCTCTTACTAAGAGCTTGCCTTGTTTAAGAGTTGAAAGGCGATCGAGTGCTTTGGACTTCTAGTGTGGGTCGTCAAACTGCTGGTCCATAAAGCTCTAGAGGTCTTCAATGTGGCGTTTACTCTAGTTCTGTATTGCCCAGGGTAGAAGTACATCCGCTGCCTTGCCCGTACACCTACTAACCACGTACTCGATCTGAGCGAGGCTCGAAGTTCCTTCGTACTCGTGCTAGAGCTTAGCTTAAGTCTTGTATTTAAACGCTACGTACTTTGTTCGATCTCCATTAAATGGTTCTAGGTGCGGGAACTTGTTCCTGCGCGCAGCTGGCTCGGCGATTGCGGCTGCTGCTAGGGGAGGCGTGAAGGCTCTATGGGACGACTCTGAACGCCCCTCAGCTTGGTCACGCTCGAGTGCCACGAGCCGTTCCGTTAGCACCTGGTTCTGGGCTGTTAACCGATTCATCAGCTCCATCATCTAGGCCATGGCATCCTGGTTGGCCTTCGGCGAGCCTCCTTGCCTTGGTGAGCCCTTTCCTCCCACGACGGCCGATCGTTTGGCGACCGCTTCAATCGTTGGCCTAATTGCTGCCTCCTTCCATTCATCCTCTCTAAGCATTTGTGTAATTTCGCGCAGGATCTCTTCATCTGATACTCCTGCCTGGTTCTTAGCAGCAGCGTACGCCGCCAGCTCTTCCACATTCAAGTTTGGAACGTTAATCTCCATTGCCTAATTCGTTTTGGACGTCTCGTTCTTTGCCTGCTAATATGCAGGGCTTCTAGTCGCTCTTCGATCCGCTCACGCAGTCCTTAACTGCGGCCTACTCCTCGTCAGTGAGGACTAGTAGGGCTTACCTTCGGCCGTACTTCTCTTCTAGCCGGTTCTAAACAGCGTTTGGCTGCTGTCGTGTCGCGTCCCTAGGAAGACTCGCGTCTTGCCGTCTCGCTTGTGGGATCTCGTCTCCAATTGAGAGTAATCGCACGGCCTGCACCCCGTCCGATAGAGGATCAACAGGACTTCTTACTACAACGTCCGCTTCTAGCTAACTGTACGCTAGGCCTAAGTGGCCTTCAGGT
The DNA here is from genome assembly GCF_000359705.1 of Exserohilum turcica Et28A. Lineage (NCBI taxonomy): Eukaryota > Fungi > Ascomycota > Dothideomycetes > Pleosporales > Pleosporaceae > Exserohilum > Exserohilum turcicum. The sequence continues at coordinate 677 of NW_007359956.1, read as the reverse complement.
AGTTTATCACGCGACGTTGCGCCTACGGCTTGGCTTTCCAAGACACGGTAGGACTTCCTAGACAGGTCCCGGGCGACTAAATCGCCTACTGTCTCTCACGGCTGAACTTCCTGCGAAGCTCTGCCCTAGGTGTACTGTCTTGCGACGGTCTACCTTCTCGCTGCACTAAAGGCCTTTCGTACCTATTGCAGCACTAACTCTGTGTTACTAGCTCGCACTAACAACACGCTCTAAAACTTAGTTAGAAGACAGTCTGCCTAAGGCTTATGTCTAATTAGGATCAAATATAAAATGTAAGAGGCTGCGCTCTAGGGAGCAATCGCGAGGTATACAAGAGGTTGTATTTGATAGAGAGCTATAGAGTCTACTTGCGTGGTGTTTATTTACTTGTCAGAGAAAGGTTGCACCGAGTGTCTGAGCGCGTCGTCTGGGCGCCGCTCAGGCCTCGCACAGATGCCGGGTTGCAGAGTAAGACCTGGCGTCTGCTGCTTGACCGAGATTCCATCGAGGAGCTATCCAAAGGGCGTTCAGCCCGTTACAACCTCTATACCATAGCTATACAGAATATATATAAGTAGATTAAATATTGATTAGTTAATAGGGTATAATAATACTAGTAGTAGCATATATACACATAAGTTTACACAAAGCTTTATATATATAAAGAATACCAACTA
>NW_007359955.1:0-2998 GCF_000359705.1 Exserohilum turcica Et28A | reverse complement strand
CTCGACCCCGGAGGGTAGTCTTAAGCTTAGGAGCACGATCGGACAGGCCAAGGTAACAAGATTGTATTCGATAGAGAGCTAAGCTCTCGGCTACGTAGCTATCTATATACAATGCTGGTTGCTAGGGTAACAATCGGGCTAGGCAGGTGGAGTAAACGAGGTCGTAGACGAGTATGGGAGGCGAAGGGCGTTCAGCCCGTTACACTTGTACTAAAGCTAGAAGGTCTAGAGGTTAAGGTAGTATTTCTAACACTAAGGAGGTTTCTTAAGTTTATATAAGTAGTGCTAGGACGTAGTCTAGCGTATAAGCTAGAACTAGCATTATAAATTTATCAGAGAAGGCATGCTTGTCCTTTTTATCCTTAAGTATATCTTAATTTTAGCAAAATAGCGTGTTTACTTTTATATTATTCTTGCCTAGACAATAGCGTAACTTTATATTTAGGAAGTAAGCAAGCTCTAAGTTCTATTATACGTGGCGTTTAGATAGCTTCTACTTGTAGGTAAAGTATTCTAAGTTCTTATAGTCTATAACAACTTTAAACTCTTATACGCCACAGAGTTTAGCGTCCTATTTCTTCAAGTAGTAGATTACTACTAGTAGTTTCTTATTATAGACAGAGTAATTAGCTTTGTATATAAGTAGTTTCCTAGAGAGATAAGCTACTATATAGAGCGTGCCTTTATTATCTTCTTATAGGAGTATAACTTCTAAAGCTTAACTAAAAGAATTATATTCTACTACTAACGTACCCCACGGCTTCGCGAGCCACACGGGTTCGCGAGCCACTTTTGCCAAGCCCTCACCAAAACTACTACCCTACCCTAATGTCGCAATAACAATAGTAGTTACAGCTCTCTAGTGAATGTTAGATATAGCTTGCTCTTTAAGCTCTTAAACAAGATACGACTCTCTCTCTCTACGACGCGCTGCAGCTATCTATAACGTAGATTGAACAACACTAAGCTAAAGACGCGACAGACGACCTTTATAGGCAGATCGCTGGCCAAAAACAAGGAATCTAACTAAGTTTAAAGAGGACGTAATTGTTAAGTATATACTCGAGCTAGTTACGCGTAGATTTCCCCCTTAGCTCGCAGACGTGGCTAATATAGCTAATTCCTTGCGCGCTAAGCGTAATCTAGACTAGGTTAGCCAAAACTAGCCTAGTACCTTCGTTAAACGTTGATCTAAGCTTGTGACGCGTTTTAATCGCAAGTACGACTATAAGAGAGCCCTCTGTGAGGATCCTAAGACTATCTAGGCCTGGTTTGACCTAGTAGCCTGCATAAAAGCCAAGTATAGTATTATAGACAACGACACGTACAACTTTGACGAGACTAGCTTTATAATAGGCTAGATTGCCTCTAGAGCTGTTATTACAGCTTTAGAGAGACGTGGACGACTAAAGACTATCCAGCCTAGCAATAGAGAGTAGGCAACAGTCATCTAGGGCATCAATGCGACTAGGTGGACGATTCCGCCCTTTATTATACTTAAGGCGCGCCACCACCTCTTAAGCTGGTATAAGGACGGCGATATACCCTAGAACTAGGTTATTAGAGTCTCTAAGAACGGCTAAACGACTAATAAGCTTAGTCTTGCGTGGCTAAAGCACTTTAATAAGCATACAAAGATAAAAAAGGTTAGTATCTACCGCCTACTGATTATTAACGGCTATAAGAGCTATAACTCGCTAGATTTCCAAAAGTACTGCAAAGATTAGGGTATTATCACTATTTGCATGCCTCCGCACTCGTCCTACCTCTTGCAGCCTCTTAATATAGGCTGTTTTGCCCCTTTAAAGCAGGCCTATAGGCGCTAAGTCGAATCGCTCATGCGCAGCTAGATTAGCCACATTACTAAACAAGAGTTCCTATCTTACTTTAAGTGGGCTTTTAACGCCTCATTTACAGCTAGCAATGTCTAAAGAGGGTTTTAAGGCGCTAGATTGGTCCTATTTAACCTAGAATGGGTTATATCAACGCTTAATATCAAGCTACGCACTCTATCACCTCTACCTATTAACAACTAGCCCTAGGTGTCGCAAACGCCTAGCAATACCCTAGAATTAGGGTCGCAATTGACGCTAGTAAAGCAGAGGATTTAGAGGCATACGAATAGTTCGCTAACGTCTATTGTAGAGGCCTTTAAAAAGGTCTTAAAGGGGGCAGCGATTATCGCGCATAAGCTAGTGTTGGCGCAAAAGGAGATCGCTAAGCTTAAAGTAGCAAATAAGGCCGCAACGCGACGAAAATCGCATAAAAGAAAGCAGGTTTAGGCGGAGAGAACCTTAACAGTTAAAGATAGGGCGCGCTTAACTGCTCTCTAGGACTTTAGGGTGCGTAGTGATAGGAAGAAGTTAAAGAAGCAGAAGCGCGCTAAAGTGGGTAAACTGTCTTAACGGCGGTGTGGACAGTGCAATAGGACTAGGCATAACGCGCGAACTTGTAAGAATGTAGCAGAAGTAGTCTCTAAATAGCATTTTGTATTTTATTGCACTATATTAGCTAAAGTTAGGCTGTTTTAGGACATAATATACTAGTTTTAGTGAGGGCTTGGCAAAAGTGGCTCGCGAACCTGTGTGGCTCGCGAAGCCGTGGGGTACGTTATAGAATAATATAGGCATTAGAAATAAATAAGATGATATTTATCACGACTTGTTATCACGGTACCAAGCTAGTCTTCTACGCTTCTATAGTAGGAGCGGTAGCTCTTCTACATTAGCTTTATCCTTAGTGTAAGGGGCTGCGCTCCAGGGAGCAATCGCGAGGTATACAAGAGGTTGTATTCGATAGAGAGCTATAGAGTCTACTTGCGTGGTGTTTATTTACTTGTCGGAGAAAGGTTGCACTGAGTGTCTGAGCGCGTCGTCTGGGCGCCGCTCAGGCCTCGCACAGATGCCGGGTTGCAGAGTAAGACCTGGCGTCTGCTGCTTGACCGAGATTCCATCGAGGAGCTATCCAAAGGGCGTTCAGCCCGTTACAACTACCCCCC
>NW_007359954.1:0-3033 GCF_000359705.1 Exserohilum turcica Et28A | reverse complement strand
AAGTCGCGTGGGAAGGTGTTATTGGGCAGGAGAGGGGGGGGGGAGTGAGGGGGAGGGGCCCGTGTGGGCATCACGTACCAGCTTCGTCTTCACTAAGGCGTGCCGGGGCCTCGCGGGGCGTCTCAGGCGGGGTATCTACGCCATTGTCGTGCAGTTTTGTACCATCTCTGCTTGGTGGTGTGGACTCGGTGGTGGTGACGGGGGGAGCAGCGGGCGCGGGCACGGGAGCACCTGCGCCGAAGAAGTAGTTGTATGCCCTCTTCATGCTGCTGGTTCGCTTGGGGATGCCCGGACGAACTGAGCTCGTCGACTTGCGTCCTCTTCGTTCTTCTTGCTGGCTTCCTTGGCCAGTAACGGTGACGGGTATCAAGGGCTCTGGGTTCTTGTCCCGCCGGTTGCTCAGGGTCCTGGGTGGGAGCAGGCGTCTGCTGAACTTCTGAGACCCCGACTGGATATCAGCGAGGATCTGCTTCTGCTCTCGCGAAGAGACCCTAGCGGGGGAATAATGTTAGTTGTTTGGTCTAGCAGATACGAGGTCAAGGCAGCATAGGGCACTTGTGGTTTGTATGGCTCATGGAGGTGGGCGGCAGCAATGGGCGGGGGGAGGAAAGTGGGGGTAGCGTAGGGTAAGACGAGAGAGGAAGAAGAAGGGGGGGGAGAAAAAAAAGATGCCGAGGTATCGCAGGCAGGGCAGTGGGGTGAGGATGGTGAGGATGGCGAGGGCGAGAGAGATTCTTACCGCAGGCAGGTGGGATGGGACAAAGAGAGGGGAGTGGTTGGGGAGTGGTGGTGGTGTGGCAGGTGGAGGCGGCGGAGAAGAGGAAAAAGGGCAGGGCTTGTTGTTGACGGGGTCGCACTCACTCATAGCTTTCTTTCCTGCCCCAGCTCGGCATGATGCACGCGCTCTACTACTGCTATCAGATGGGGGATGGGGGCGCCACTAAAAACGGAGCGTTTGGGTGCAGTCCAATCAATCGAGTGTCGAGAAAAATTTGTTGCCCTTATTGAATGTGGGCGGGCCGTCAAGACTCGTCACCGCGCGGTACGAATGGAGCTTTACTTATGTACAGGCACACGGGCAGGCTGGGTGCTGCATGCAACTTGTGGTGGGCAGTCGGGCGCTAAGGGTCGGCTACGAGGATGATGGGCAGCGGCGGGGAGGGGAGAGCCAGTCATATACACGGCCGCCGTGGGCTGAGGCGTAGCAGGCATTAATGCCATCCATCCATCCATCCATGATGCATCCATGATGGCTGTGGTTGCGGTCGCGCAATCGCAGTCGCAGTTGCAGTCGCGGTCGCAGTCGCAGTCGCAGTCGCAGGCGTCACAGTTGCAGTCACAGGCCGCCCGCCGCCCGCCGCCCGCTCCCCCCAGCGGCTCCACCCATGTTTTCTTACCGCCTCAGCACCACCGCCGCCGCCGCCGCCACCACTACTACTACGGCCACTACACACTCTTGCTCCCACCCCCCGCGACGGTGCGCGCGCCTTTTGTTCTGGCATGGGCATCGACAAGTACGTCGGGAGGCTCGAGGCCCAAGGGAGAGACGGCGCCTGGCTTTGTACTCGCCCAATGGCCCTCTGGTTTGGCCCTTCTCCAGCACGGCGTGTCCCCACCATGGCTCCCGGGAACTGCCTTGGGCCAATGGCAGCTCTGCACGTCAGTACCACCTCGTCGCGTACAAGACGACGTCTTGCGAGAAAAGGTCCGGCGCATGCATTTGTTGCACGCGCGATAGCCTCGAGGCCATGGCAGTCGACGCAAGACAGCAGCACATGCAGCGCCCATCGCCCCTCCTCATCGTCGCCCTCGTCGTCGTCGTCTATCTCGCCCTCCCCTCCAAGGTTTGGCTGGGGCACAGGGCACAGGGCGCATCGCGAGCTCGACGCGTCGAGGTGTGACTCGGCATGATGCGAACGCCAATTGCCTGCAGGAACACACGGTCTTTCCTTTTGCTCCAACACCAAGAGCACGCACTCACACATGGCCATGCTCTCTTCCCCTCTCTCTCCCTCTCTCTCTCTCGCTCTCTCTCCACTCCAAAAGAACCACGCCGTTTCATCAATGCGTGTCCGCGCGCCTGTGCGTCACATGGGAGCCGCCTTCTTTTCCGCCCGCTTTTCTCGCCCGCACGCCCGTGCACGCCCATTCTCTCACATGAACAGGGCTGCCTAGCACCCTCGTTATCATGCAACAAGAAGAAAAAAAAACAGGGCTGCCACTATGGCGCTTTGGACGGCAATGGGCGGTCGATGCGTTGATGCGTTGTTCGGGGATCCGCAGTCCTGCAACATTTTTTCCACTCGCCAATCACCCAATCATCCCTGCCCTACCCATCACCTACTAACATCGAATCCGTACTGTACATGCTTTGTTCTTTTTCTTGGCCCCCCGAGCCCGCCCATTGTATCACGCCTGGCGAAAGCCCATTCTGACACACGCAGATACTTGTTTTCCAAGTCACTGTCATTTTGAATCCCTGAAAGCGACCTTTTCTCTCTCCTGAAAGCCGTCCCTGGGTGCAACATGCCTTTTCTTGCAAGAAATAGAGAAACCCGCAACACACAAGGAAATTCTTTTCCTCTCACCGCACATGCGCTGACTCTGCCACACCACACTACATCGCATCACATCACATACACCTACATACATACGCACACGCACGCACACATACTTACTCACACACACACACACACACACACACGCCACCCTAGAACTGCCCCCAACCCTGCATATCCGCACCCGCCGCCCGTTACCAAACACAAGCACAAGCGCCCTCCGCCCCCGCGCTAACCACCAGTCCACGCATCCCAACCGCCTTGTCCCACCAAGCTCCTCCCACCGCCTCTTCACCCAACATCTTTTTTTTAACACTCCGCGCCAACTAGCCATTCCCAACATACTCCCTACCACCAACTCTATGCTATTTTTTCCTCCTTTTCATTCTGATGTTTCCAAGTAGACAACAATGCAAAAACTCGAAACAAACATGGGAGAAAAAACAAGACCTAATTGATGTAGCAAGACAACAAA
>NW_007359953.1:0-3039 GCF_000359705.1 Exserohilum turcica Et28A | reverse complement strand
CTCTCTATATAGATTACATCTAAATAGAATATAAGGTAGGTCTTGTATAGACCTATAGTTGCAGGGGCAACTATTAGAATCCACTTTCCCTCTCTTATATAGGTAGTCCCTTAGGTAACAGTGCCCTAGTTTAAGTTAGTAGAAAGCGCTAGAAATCTCTCTTCTAGTGTTGCTAGGAATAGCGATTTGCTTTCTTATCTTCCACTTGTATTTTGCTGCGTACGTATGTGGATTCTTGCTAGTGGCTTTTTTTCTGTACTATTCAAGTTAGCTTAGCCATTCTCTCTCTCCTAGCTGCTTAATTCGCGAGCTAGTAATAGCTAGGCTAGTTTTGCTAGAAGAAGGAGGGTCTAGCTCAGTAGCTTCTTTAGCTAGGGCGTCTGCTTTTTCGTTCCTAGGGATATCTTGGTGGCCTGGTACCCAGTAAAGGCTAGGGCGTATACCTATCTCCTCTAGTTTCTTTGTTGCCTTTATACATCTAATTTGCCATTCTTGGCCTAGATTATTAGAAGCAGTCTTTAACCTAAGTAGAGCAGCTTGATTATCTGCATAGACTTTTATATCTAAACAGTTCTCTACTAGCTCTATTGCTTTTTCTAGCCCTAGGGTAATACCTTCTAGTTCACTATTGTAAACTAGTTAGTTATTTCCTATAGTATATTGTTGTTAGGCTATTTGTGTTGTTCCTAGATAGAATGCAACCCCTACTCCTACACCTTTGCCTTGCTTTATAGCTGAGGCATTAGAATAGATAGATAGGAGGCTGTTATCTACTAGTTGTTCCTTATAGTTCTTTGCTTCTATATCTTTAGGCTCTTTAGATATATAGACCTTGTATAGGATATTTGAGTTCTAAGGTGTAAAGGCGTAATGTTGTATCTCCTTAGTGTTTCTAGCAAGGACTGTGGAGATAGATCTAGTGATCTGATCTAGTTGTTCCCCTTTATTGCTAGTTATAGCAATATTAATTGGGTAGTTTAGGGCCAGTTTTTAAGCTCTAAAGGCGTATTGTCGAAGAGCGTTGTTTAACCTTACTCTAGGTGGGTAGAGGCAGGCCTCTACCTCACTAGGTATAGTTGGGGAGGTCTTAAATGTACCTAGAATCTTCCTACACGCTCTATTTTGTAGTATTTGCCTTTGTTTAAGAGCTAGTTGTTGTTGTTTCTAGAAGATCTGACAACTATAATCTGCTACGCTAGTGATGCAGGTAAGGTATAATTGTCTAAAGGCTCTAGGTGATAGGCCTTTATTGCTATTTGCTAGTCTGCTTAGCCGAGTAAAGGCTTAGTTTGCCTGTTAATTTCTAATAAGGTAGTGATCCTTGAACTTAAGGGCTTTATTAAAGTAGATGCCTAGCTATCTAATTTGCTATTTTAGTTAAAAGGTCTCCTAGGTGGGTAGTGTGAGAGAATCTTGATCCTTTTTTGATTCAGTCCAATTTACTAGTTCAGTCTTTGAGCTGTCGAATTGAATTGCTAGCCCCTCTGCTAGGTTAAAGAGTTTTTGGGTCTCTTTTTCTAGTAATTTGATGTTTTTCTTAATAGATGTTGTAGATACTAATATCTATAGGTCGTCTATATAAGAAGAGAAGTAGATATTTCTATTTGTTATAATTAACTAAAATAGTGGTTTTGTGTAGATTAAAAATAGGATTAGAGAAGCGGGGCTGCCTTAGGGCGTACTAGTGTTTACCTCCTGTAGATCTTCTACTTGGCCATTAAAGGATAGCTCTAGTAGTCTGTTTTCCAGGAAGGATTCGGTCTAGGATAGCAGGCAGCAGGGAAGTCCTTGATCCTCTATATTTTCTAGTAGCTTGTTTTAAGCCACGTGATTAAAGGCTCCTTTTATGTCTAGAAATATAGTTATAGTAGTCCTATACTTCTTTTTCTGCTGCTGTATATTATTATAGAATAGGAGAGCGGCGTTAATTGCTAATTTCTTTAATCTCCCGCCTAACTAGGTAGGGTGGAGTAAGTCTGTTGTTTCTGCTAGTGCTCCTAATTGTCTTGCAAATAGTCTTTCTAGTACTTTCCCTAGGCAGCTTAAGAGTGAGATAACTCTATATGCCTTTAGGAAAGAGTAGTCTGGCTTTCCAGGTTTCTTTAGAATAACTCCTTTAGCTTTTCTCCAGCACTTTAGTTGGTAGCCAAAATTAAATAGAGCTAAATATATCTTAAAGAGTAATTCTAGCTATGCCTAATAGACTTTTTAGACTATATCCTGGCTAATTAAATCTAGTCCTAGCGAGGTAGCTTTTACGCTTACGCAGGCGAGTTCGAGCTCTTCTTTTGTTAAAGCTAGCCACTCCTATCTACTATCTCCTTTGTAGGTATTTAGTAGTGGGGCTAGAGTAGATGGTGGTAGGGGGAAGAGATCTTCTCTAAAGGCTTGGCATTTTTCTCTAAAGGTCTCCTTGCCTTTAATAGCAGGTACCCTTATAGATAAGTTATCTTTTGTGTAGGCCATAGCTTTAAATATCTCTTTTAGCGTCTCCTTTTGTAGGAAGGTTTCCTAGTAGTTAAGCTTAGCTTTTTTAATAGCTTTTAGATATCTGTATTTTGCAATAAGATACTCATTTTTCCACTAGTTGATTTAGCTGTTGTCCTCTCTACTAGCTTCTCTTTTTAGGACTCAAAAAGCTTTGTTTTGATCCAACTTTAGGTTATCTAGCTCACTAGTCCACTAAGGTTTTAGCTTTGGTTTCTAGCTAACTAGTAGGGTAGATTCTTTTAGAGCTATTTGTACTACTATTGTAATATCTTCTCCTAGTTTCTCTAGTTTCTCTACTAGGGAGTTATTCTAACCTAATAGGATCTTTCTTGATAAATAGCTAGAGGTGTGGGGTAGGTCTAGTAGTTGTGCCTCTAGCTGTTAGTTGTTAACTTCTTTATTAAGTGTATTATTAAAGATGTCCTAGTTGGTCTTTTTAATATTAAATCTCTTTAGCTAGCTAGGTAGCTGGCCTAGGCTTTCAATACTAAAAAGGATTGCGTGGTGGTCTGATCCAACTCCTGGTATAGTTTGCCAGTCCTGGATTTT
>NW_007359952.1:0-3051 GCF_000359705.1 Exserohilum turcica Et28A | reverse complement strand
GATTGAAACGCGTCGTAAGACTGTCTGTACGCTTGACAAAGTTGGCTGGCCACTTCTGCCCAACCTGGCCAGCGCCGCGCGCAGCCAGCAGCTTATCAGCCATATCGCGCACAGCAGCATACGTGGGCGCAAATCCACGTAGATCTAGATCAAGTATATGATCAACTATCACCTCCTCTTCTAGCTTAGTGAGCTTCTTTGAGTTAGGCTGGCAATCGCGTCGAGCAGGTATACCAGCGCGTCGGCGGCGGATTGTTCGTTTAGACACGTTGTAGACAGCAGCAGCGCGACGATTACTTTGTGTTTAATAGAGATTAATAGAAGAAATAGCAAGCTGAATATCTGCTTCATTTAAAGCTAATTGAGTAGCGCTACGTTGAGCTATTGTTCGTTGAGATAGGAGAGGTGCGCAGGTTTGGTGGGGTGCGGCGCTCGCTTACCTGCGGCGCTCGCTTGCCACATACGTTATTATAATAGTGATATATTTAAAACTGGAATTAAGATAACGTGAGTAAATAAATACTACCTATTTTTTATAGCATTGTTATAGTAGTTATTATATAACTACTATATAGCTTTAATAAGCTGACGTGGTTCACAAGCGAGTCGCTCACCCAAGCGAGTCGCTCACGCCCCACCAGCGCGTCGACGTCGAGACTGCAACACGTCATGTCTCAACAACGTCAACACTTATTAGCCTATCCTAAATTAGATCTTCAGCTTGCTCTTTTTAATATCTAATTGCAACGTGTTTAAAGCTAAAGACGTGCTGCCTCTATCTATAACGTGCCTTAAAGAACCCTATCTAACCAACGCGCTAGAAAGCGCTCTCGACGCGACTGCAAAGCGAATTCGAAGCGCCTAAATAAGCTAGAAGAGGAGGCTATAGTTAAGCGTATTCTTAAGGAGTCTACGCGAGGATTTGCGCCTACAAAGCCTAACGTTCAAGCAATGGCTAATAAACTACTGCATAAGCGTAGGAGCAACCCTGTTAGCAAGAACTAGATTAATAACTTTGTTAAGAGGACTCCTGAGCTCCGCACGCGCTGGAGCCGTCCCTACGATCACCAGCGAGCTACCTGCGAGGACCTAGCGGCTATCTAGCGCTGGTTCGACTTAGTTTAGGCGACAAAGCAGAAGTGGGGTATTGTAGACAATAATATCTACAACTTTGACAAAACTAGCTTTATAATAGGCAAGATTTTATCACAGTTAGTTATCACAGGCTCAGAGGGATATGGCAAAAAGAAGCAGATCCAGCCAGGTAACCGTGAGTGGGTTACTGTGATCCAAGGCGTGGGCGCGTTAGGTCGCCGGCTACCCCCCTTCGTTATCTTTGCGGGCAAGGTGCTTATCGACGTCTAGTTTAAAGACCTGCCTACTAACTGGGTTCTTGAAGTTAGTCCTAATGGCTGGACGAATAATTAGCTTGCTCTTGCGTGGTTAGAGCACTTTGATACCTATACAAAGAGGCAGACTGTGGGTGGGTATCGACTGCTCATTATCGACGGCCATGAGAGCCACTGCTCCGTCGATTTTCAAGATCTTTGCAAGAAGAATATCATTCTTCTCTGCATGCCTGCGCACTCGTCTCACCTATTGCAGCCCCTTGATGTCGCCTGCTTCTCGCCGTTAAAGCGCAAGTATGGCGACTCGATCTCAGGCTTGGCACGCAACCGCACTAGCTATATCAGTAAGGAGACCTTCCTGCCAGCCTTTAAGGCTGCTTTTGAGCAGTCTATTACGAAGGAGAATATCCAAGCTGGCTTTAGAGGCGCTGGTTTAGTCCCACACGACCCACAGGCTGTGCTATTAAAGCTTGATGTAGTGGTGCAGACACCACATCAATCACCGCGACGGGTAGCCGCCTAGGAGGCGCAGACACCACGTAACGCGCGCGAAGTCGAGGCTCAAACTAGTCTTATTCGACAGAGCGTGAGAAAGCGCCGTGGGTCTTCTGCTAATTCACTTACTAAGCAGATCGCGCAGTTGAGTAAGGGGGCTCAGCAGATAGCACATAAGATGGTACTTTTAACAGAGAAAATAACCACCCTTCAAGAGGCTCTAGACGAATCAAACAAGCGTAAAAGCCGCAAGCGGCGATACGTACGGACAGAAGAGACTCTTACTGTAGGCAAGGTACAAGAAGTATTAGCTGAACAGGCGGGTAGTAGTCGTGGCGACGGTGAGAGTGCGTCGAAGAGGGTGCGAGGAGAGAGGCGGTGCGGGCGTTGTAAGCAGACTGGACATAACGCTCGTACCTGCGTAGTTGAGATAGATAGTGCAAGTGATAGCAGCGATTCTAATAATTAATTTAGTATATTGTAATAGTTTATTGACTGTGATAAAAGTGCGTGATAACGTCTCGACGTCGACGCGCTAGTGGGGCGTGAGCGACTCGCTTGGGTGAGCGACTCGCTTGTGAACTACGTTATATCTAAAAAAACAAAACTAAAAACACATACAAAAAAACACCTAAAAAGACAACTAAAAAAAGACTACTAGCCTATTAGATCGCTAAATTATTCTAGTTAGCAATATACCTACTACATTCAACGCTCTAAAAGTTAGAAACGCCTTTAACAAAGCCTTTACAACAAAAGGAGGAGTATAATCCCTAGTAGTAGCCTTAGTAACACCTTTAGCAAAAAGCAATAAAATAGTTACTACCACTCTAGCTTTTTTAGCAAAATACCTTCTAGAAAACTAAGAGATCTAGAAGGATATCACAGAGTTCAAAGCAGCCTAACCAATCACCCCTTAGTTCAAAGTAGTTAACGTGGTTCATGTAACGGGCTGAACGCCCTTCGCCTCCCATACTCGTCTACGACCTCGTTTACTCCACCTGCCTGGCCCGATTGTTACCCTAGCAACCAGCATTGTATATAGATAGCTACGTAGCCGAGAGCTTAGCTCTCTATCGAATACAATCTTGTTACCTTGGCCTGTCCGATCGTGCTCCCGAGCTTAAGACTACCCTCCGGGGTCGAGCCCCTTACAGTTCATAAGCGAGTCGGTCACCCAAGCGAGTCGGTCACTCCCCACCAGCGC
>NW_007359951.1:0-3058 GCF_000359705.1 Exserohilum turcica Et28A | reverse complement strand
GGACCCGACTACGGATAGGTATATATTGAGACACTCCCTGTAGCTAGCTCTGTAGACTTTTGATATCCTTTCGTACAAGGCCTATAGGTGGCTTGTTGAATCTAGGCTCTTTGTGATCCCACGCACTCCCATATGCCTCTGAGTGATCCTACGACCGAAACAGATCCGACCTGCCTTACCTGCGCCGTTACACTTAACTTCTAGCTTATTAGTTATCTAGCCATTATTGCTAACTGCAATCACCTAGTCGCGTGGGATCTCTATCTTCTTATACTAGGTAGATAGGTAATACTTGCTAGTAAAGATAAGGAATAGTAGGATAGACTAGCTAGCTGCATTAATCCTAGCAATAAACGTTACCTACTCTTAGCTACCTAGTTAAATAGTCTTTAGCTAGCCTCTTCTCTCTAAAGCTATAATAATTAGCTAAGTTGCAATCTTGCCTATTATAAAGCCTGCTTTATTAAAGTTGTAGAAGTCTTCGTTATAGATACTATACTTAGCCTTTATGTTCTCTATAAGCTTAAACTAGCTCTTAATTAAGACAAGATCTTTACATAAGGCTCTCTACCTATTGTACGCTTAATTAAAACGCGTTGTAAGACTATTAGTACGCTTGACAAAGTTGCGCAGCTAGTGGATTCTGACCTAGCTAGCGCCGCGCGCAGCTAGCAGTCTACTAGCTATATCTCGCATAGCTGCATAGGTAGGCGAAAATCTACGTAGATCTAGATTAAGTACATAATCAATTATTACCTGCTCTTCTAGCTTAGTAAGCTTCTTTAAGTTAGGCTAGCAATTGCGTTAGGCAGGCTTGCTAACGCGTTAGCGGCGGATTGTTCGTTCTAACACGTTATAGATAGCAGCAGCACTGCGATTACTCTATATCTAACTAGATTTAATAGAGGATATAGCGATCTAGATATCTACTTTATTTAAAGCTAACTAACTAGCAATACGTTAAGCTATTATGTATTAAGATAAGAGAGGTGCATAAAGTTAGTGGGGTGCGGCGCTGACTTGTACGCGGCGCTCGCTTGTAATACACATTAAAAGGTAACGTGGTTCATAAGCGAGTTAGCCACCTAAGCGAGTTGGCCACTCTATACTAGCGCGTCAACTTTAATACGTTATTATAGTCTTTTATCATATTTAATAAACTATTATAGTATACTAAATTAATTATTAGAATTACTACTATTACTTAAACTATCTATCTTAACTACGTAGGTATAAGTGTTATGTCTAGTCTACTTATAACGCCCGCACTACTACACTCTTTGCACCCTGTTTAACCCACTCTTAACATTACTATAATTACTACCTGCCTATTTAGTCAATACTTCTTATACTTTGCCTATAGTAAGAGTCTCTTCTATTTATACGTAGTGCTACTTATAGTTTTTACACTTATTTGCTATATCTAGAGCCTCTTAAAGAGTAGCTACTTCCTCTTCTATAAGCGTTATCTTATATGCTATTTACTAAGCCCTTTTACTTAGCTATATAACCTTCTTATTAAGAGAATTTATAGAAAATCTAGAATAGTTTCTTACTCTCTATTAAATAAGAGTACTTTAAGCCTTAACCTTACGCGTGTTGCGTAGTATCTACGACTTCTAAGTAGCTACCTATTGCAGTAACTGTACTAGCGTCTACACTACTATATCAAGCTTAGATAGCATAGCCTATAGGTTATGTAAGACTTGTTAATAAGTAGTTAAAACCTACCTATAGTATGCCTCTTTATATAGATATTAAAGTGCTCTAACTAGGTAAGACTAACGTGGTTCATAAGCGAGTCGGTCACCCAAGCGAGTCGGTCACTCCCCACCAGCGCGTCGACGTTAATACTACAACGCGTTATGTCTCAACAACACAACTATTAATTAACTTATCCTGAATTAGATCTTCAACTTGCTCTTTTTAATATCCAATTACAACGTGTTTAAAGCTAAAGACGCGCTGCCTCTATCTATAACGTGCCTCAAAGTACAATATCTAATCAACAGGCTGGAAAGCGCCCCTGACGCGACTGTGAACTGAATTCAAAGCGCCTAAATAAGTTAGAAGAGGAGGCTATTATTAGACGTATTTTTAAAGAGTCTGCGCGTGGATTTGCCCCTACAAAGGCTAAGGTTCAAGCAATGGCCAATAAACTATTAGAGGAGCGTGGTGGCAACCCTATTGGCAAGAATTGGGTTGACAACTTTGTTAGGCGGACTGCTGAGCTCCGTACGCGCTGGAGCCGTCCCTATGATCACCAGCGAGCCGCCTGCGAGGACCCAGTGGCTATCCAGCGCTAGTTCGACTTAGTCCAGGCGACAAGGCAGAAGTGGGGTATTGTGGACGACGATATCTATAACTTTGACGAAACTGGCTTTATGATAGGCAAGATTTTATCATGGTTATTAATTATAGCATTAGAAGGATATAGGAAAAAGAAGCGGATATAGCTAGGCAACTGTGAGTGGGTTACTGTGATCTAAGGCGTGGGCGCGTTAGGTCGCCAGATACCACTGTTCGTTGTCTTTGCGGACAAGGTGCTTATCAACGTCTAGTTTAAGAATTTGCCTGCTAACTAGGTTCTTAAAGTTAGTCCTAATAGCTGGACGAATAATTAGCTTAGACTTGCCTGGTTAGAGCACTTTAATACCCATACAAAGAGCTCTACTGTGGGGGGATGGCGCAGTGGTGGAGCGCCTGGAAAATTTTCTGCTGTTTCACGTCAGCAAAGATCGAAGGTTCGAATCCTTCTCCCCTCACAACCATATTTATGGTCCACCCACATGAGAGAGTTACTCATTAAACTACCTATTCGACTGAGAGAGTTACTCGTTAAAACTTGAGAGGAAGACTCATTTAAAGTGAAAGATCTGAGAGAGTTACTCACTAAAAAACTACTAGGCTACGAGCCTCACCTTCATTTAGATAACCCCCTACATTGTACCTACTCAATTTGTACCTAGATTAAATTCTAGCCTACGTAGTTACTTGCAGGCCTTAAGCCTGCACGTCTTATATAGCCCTTTGGGCTGAGAAAGGACGTTAAACTACA
>NW_007359950.1:0-3061 GCF_000359705.1 Exserohilum turcica Et28A | reverse complement strand
GTGATACGCACCCCGCCCACCGCGTAGCCGCTCGAATCGCACTCGAGCACTGTCTCCCGATCTGGGTCGAACGCCGCCAGCGTGGGCTCTGTAACGAAGATCTCCTTTAGCTTCTCAAAGGCTGACTACTCTTCAGATCCCCATCAGAAGGGGACGTCACCTGTAAGCCTAGTAAGGGGTGCGGCTAGCTGCGCGAAGTTCTTAATGAACCTTCAGTAGAAGTTCGCGAACCCTAAGAACGATCTTACTCCCTTTACTGTCTTTGGTGCCTCCCACTCGCGGATTGCGGCTACCTTGGCTAGATCTATGCTTATCCCTTTACCTGCTTCGATAATGAACCCAAGGTACTTGGTTGTCTTGACTTCAAACTCGCACTTCTTGACGTCCACCTGTAGCCCTGCGGCTTGCAGCTTGCTAAGCACTTTTCGGACGTGCTCTCGGTGCTGGCGCAGATCGCTATTGGTGTAGATTAGTACGTCGTCCAGGTATGCTGAGCAGAAGTCATCTAGGTGTTCTCTCAAGGTCTAGTTAATGTATCGTTGAAAAGTACTTAGGGAGTTCGCCATGCCAAAGGGGGTAACTAGCCACTTAAACAGTCCAAATCTTGTTCGGAAGGCTGTCTTCCACTCATCGCCTAGTGCGACACGGATCTTGTAGAAGGCTGCGATAACGTCCAACTTTATAAACCATTTGGCCTTGCTTAAGCTGTTAAGTGTCTCTTAAATAAGGGGTAGCGGGTACTAGTCCTTCTTAGTAATTACGTTCAGAGCTCGATAATCGATGCACAGTTAGAGCCCTCCTCTAGGTTTCTTGGCAAACAATACTAGCGCTGCAGCTAGCGAGCTGCTTACGCGGATAAATCCCTTCTCAAGAAGCGATGTGAGTTCCTTTCTAAGGACTAGGAGCTCTCCGCGCGACATGCTATAGAGGGGTCCCCACAGTAGCTAAGCATCCTTCAGCTCTAGCTTGATCTTGTGGTCCACCCCTGGCCCTTGGTGCGGTGGAAGCTTCTCTGCTTGCTTCGGGTTGAAGAGCTCATAGAACTCCTGGTACTGTGTTAGTAGCAGCGCTCGTACATCTACGGGCTTCTTTAGTTGTAGCGCCTTGTCGATGTCTACAATCGACGCAGCGAAGATCTAAACGCTATTTAGAGCGTTCTTATGTCTACGAACTAAGGCCGCAAACGCTGCAGCGTTGACTTGGCTAACTCCTCTTCGTAGGCGTCCTTTAGTCGACCTTACTCAAATACCCTTTAAGTAGATAAAAATACTCTTCTTGGCAGGAGATACTGATACGTCCCAGTGGTCTATCCATCCCTTGCTAAGGTACACGTCCTTACTAGAGGACAAGTCCATCACGTATGCATAAGCAGTCTCTTCGTACCTATACATCTTAAACAAGAATTAGGCAACCTCGCTAATCTCTAACAGCTTACTGTTTACTCCCTTAATTATCCAAAAGGGGATCTAAAAGCGCTCTAGACAGTGGCGGTAAGCGAATCTCTTGCTAATTAGTGCATAGCATAGGCATCCGCAGTCTATAAGCGCGACAGCGTTTGCTACGTTGTTCATGATAAGATCTACGGTAATTGGTGGGGGACGCATATGCTTCTGCTGAAACTGATTCCATTCGCTACGTGTCTGCCGATCCATCTTTAGAGGCTCTGGGCCGAGACTCTGGCCCAGAGCTACTCTTTTTCCGAGTCGCTATCGTCTGGGCATTCGATCTGTTTCTGGCGTCTCTGCCCTTCGCTTAGGGGAACGGCTCTCTTAACCTAAGTGGTGTTCAGACAGTTTCTAGCAATGTGGCCTAGTTCGCCGCAGCTGTAGCAGTCTAGTGGGGACCGCCTTGGTCTATCCTTCGTTTCCCGTGCCCAATTGGCCTTCGAGGGCTCCTAGTCTATCGCTTCTGGACTAGCATCTCGCTAAGCGACCTTTGGGGGAGCTTGCGCATGACTATAGGCCGCGTTCCTTTGATTCCTCCTGTGCAACTAGATCTGGTATAGGTTATTGGAAAGCTTGATTGCCTTGTCTATATATTCCTTTAGACTTCTGTTCTTTAGAGTATAGAGCATTAGCTTTTAGAGCTCTTCTCTAAGTCCCTTACTAAACATCTTATAAGCTACTGCTAGGCTAAACTGCTGTCGGGACTCTACGCGAAGCTGGTTGAACTCCAAGACATAGTCGCGTATTAGTCGTCGTCCTTGCTTTAAGTGCCGAAGCTTGTTTAGCGCACGCTGCTGCTGGTGCACGTCTTAGAAGTGAGTATCCATGTGCTCCCATAGGCCGGCCGTAGTTCGTTCCTTATTCTCAAGCACCTAGAGAAGAAGGACCTGGTTTGCTTTGCCCTTCGTTTGACTAAGCACGTATCGGACCTTTGCGTCCTCTGTTAGGAACATGGCGTAGTTGTACTCTAGCTTCCCTTCGCACTCAAATTTCTAACCTAGGTAGTTATCACGTGTCCCATCAAAACGCTCTAGGTCAGGAAACTTATTCTTGCGGGCTGCTGGCTTGGCGACTGTTGTTAGCGGTGGTGGAGGAGTGTCGACTCTTGGGGATGACTCCGAACGTCCTTCGGCTTGGTTCCTCTCAAGTGCCTCTAGGCGACTAGCTATTGGGCTAAGCAGCTGCATCATCTGCTCCATTACTTGGGCCACGGCGTTCTGATTAGCTTTCGGTGAGCCCTCCTGCCTTGGTGAGCCCTTCCCCCCTACGACTAATGATCGCTTAACGACTGCTTCAATCGTTGGCCCAATCGCTGCTTCCTTCCATCCGTCCTCTCTCAGCATCTGCGTGATCTCACGCAGGATCTCTTCGTCTGGGACTCCTGCCTAGCTCTTAGTGGTGGCGTAAGCCGCTAGTTCTTCAACGTTCAAGTTAGGAGCGTTGGCCTCCATTGTCTAATTCGTCTTTAGACGTCTCTTGTCTTTGCCTGCCAGTGTGCAGGGCTTCTAATCGTCCTTCAATCTACTCGCGCAGTCCTTAACTGCGGCCTACTCCTCGTCAGTGAGGACTAGTAGGGCTTACCTTCAGCTGTACTTCTCTTCTAGCCGGTTCTAAAC
>NW_007359949.1:0-3063 GCF_000359705.1 Exserohilum turcica Et28A | reverse complement strand
CGAGGTTTCATGAAGTACTCCAAGTTCTTGTGATCTGTAATCACCTTGAACTTCTCAACTAAACGCAGCTTAGAATCCCATTCCTCAAGGCATCGTACTACCGCGAGCAACTCCTTGTTGTGGATCTCGTAGTTGCACTCGTGCGCGCTATTCTTCCGCGAGAAGAACGCGCAAGGCCGTAAGACTCCATCATCGTCGTACTGTGATAGCACCCCGCCCACCGCGTAGCCGCTCGAATCGCACTCGAGCACTGTCTCCCGATCTGGGTCGAACGCCGCCAGCGTGGGCTCTGTAACGAAGATCTCTTTTAGCTTCTCAAAGGCTGACTGCTCTTCAGATCCCCATCGGAAGGGGACGTCACCTATAAGCCTAGTGAGGGGTGCGGCTAGCTGCGTGAAGTTCTTAATGAACCTTTGGTAGAAGTTCGCGAACCCTAAGAACGATCTTACTCCCTTTACTGTCTTTGGTGCCTCCCACTCGCGGATTGCGGCTACCTTGGCTAGATCCATGCTTATCCCTTTACCTGCTTCGATAATGAACCCAAGGTACTTAGTTGTCTTGACTTCAAACTCGCACTTCTTGACGTCCACCTGTAGCCCTGCGGCTTGCAGTTTGCTAAGCACTTTTCGGACGTGCTCTCGGTGCTGGCGCAGATCGCCATCGGTGTAGATTAGTACGTCGTCCAGGTATGCTGAGCAGAAGTCATCTAGGTGTTCTCTCAAGGTCCAGTTAATGTATCGTTGAAAAGTACTTGGGGAGTTCGCCATGCCAAAGGGGGTAACTAGCCACTCAAACAGTCCGAATCTTGTTTGGAAGGCTGTCTTCCACTTATCGCCTGGTGCGACACAGATCTTGTGGAGGCTGCGATAACGTCTAACTTTGTAAACTATTTGGCCTTGCTTAAGCTGTTAAGTGTCTCTTGGATGAGGGGTAGCGGGTACCGGTCCTTCTTAGTAATTGCGTTCAGAGCTCGATAATCGATGCACAGTTGGAGCCCTCCTCCAGGTTTCTTGGCGAACAATACTAGCGCTGCAGCTAGCGAGCTGCTTACGCGGATAAATCCCTTCTCAAGAAGCGATGTGAGTTCCTTTCTAAGGACTAGGAGCTCTCCGCGCGACATGCTATAGAGGGGTCCCCACAGTGGCTGAGCATCCTTTAGCTCTAGCTTGATCTTGTGGTCCACCCCTGGCCCTCGGTGCGGTGGAAGCTTCTCTGCTTGCTTCAGGTTGAAGAGCTCATAGAACTCCTAGTACTGTGTTGGTAGCAGTGCTCGTACATCTACGGGCTTCTTCAGTTGTAGCGCCTTGTCAATGTCTGCAATCAACGCGGCGAAGATCTGAACGCTATTCAGAGCGTTCTTATGCCTACAAACTAAGGCCGCAAACGCTGTGGCGTTAACTTAGCTAACTCCTCCTCGTAGGCGTCCTTTAGTCAACCTTACTCAAATGCCCTTCAAGTGGATAAAAATACTCTTCTTAGCAGGAGATACTGATACGTCCTAGTAGTCCATCCATCCCCTGCTAAGGTACACGTCCTTACTAGAGGACAAGTCTATCACGTATGCATAAGCAGTCTCTTTGTACCCATGCATCTTGAACGAGAATCAGGCGACCTCGCTAATCTCTAACAGCTTGCTGTTCACTCCCTCAATCATCCGAGAGGGGATCTAAAAGCGCTCTAGACAGTGGCGGTAAGCGAATCTCTTGCTAATTAGTGCATAGCATAGGCATCCGCAGTCAATAAGCGCAACAGCGTTTACCACATTGTTCATGATAAGATCTATAGTAATTAGTGGAGGACGCATATGCTTCTGCTAAAACTAATTCCATTCACTACGTATCTGCCAATCCATCTTTAGAGGCTCTGGACCAAGACTCTAGTCCAGAGCTACTCTTTTTCCGAGTCGCTATCGTCTGGGCATTCGATCTGTTTCTGGCGTCTCTGCCCTTCGCTTGGGGGAACGGCTCTCTTAACCCGAGTGGTGTTCGGACAGTTTCTAGCGATGTGGCCCAGTTCGCCGCAGCTGTAGCAGTCTAGTGGGGACCGCCTTGGTCTATCCTTCGTTTCCCGTGCCCGATTGGCCTTCGAGGGCTCCCAGTCCATCGCTTCTGGACTAGCATCTCGCTAAGCGACCTTCAGGGGAGCTTGCGCATGACTGTAGGCCGCGTTCCTTCAATTCCTCCCGTGCAACTAGATCCGGTATAGGTCATCGGAAAGCTCGATTGCCTTGTCCATATATTCCTTCAGACTTCCGTTCTTTAGAGTATAGAGCATTAGCTTTTAGAGCTCTTCTCCAAGTCCCTTACTAAACATCTCACAAGCTACTGCTAGGCTAAACTACTGTTAGGACTCTACGCGAAGCTGGTTGAACTCCGAGACATAGTCGCGTATTAGTCGTCGTCCTTGCTTTAAGTGCCGAAGCTTGTTTAGCGCACGCTGCTGCTAGTGCACGTCTTAGAAGTAAGTATCTATGTGCTCCCATAGGCCAGCCGTAGTTCGTTCCTTATTCTCAAGCACCTAGGGAAGAAGGACCTGGTTTGCTTTGCCCTTCGTTCGACTAAGCACGTATTGGACCTTTGCGTCCTTCGTTGGGAACATGGCGTGGTCGTACTCTAGCTTCCCTTCGCACTTAAATTTCTAACCTAGGTAGTTATCACGTGTCCCATCAAAACGCTCTAGGTCGGGAAACTTATTCTTGCGGGCTGCTGGCTCGGCGACTGTTGTTAGCGGTGGTGGAGGAGTGTCAACTCTTGGGGATGACTCCGAACGTCCTTCGGCTTGGTTCCTCTCAAGTGCCTCTAGGCGACTAGCCATTGGGCTAAGCAGCTGCATCATCTGCTCCATTACTTGGGCCACGGCGTTCTGATTAGCTTTCGGTGAGCCCTCCTGCCTTGGTGAGCCCTTCCCCCCTACGACTGATGATCGCTTAACGACTGCTTCGATCGTTGGCCCAATCGCTGCTTCCTTCCATCCGTCCTCTCTCAGCATCTGCGTGATCTCACGCAGGATCTCTTCGTCTGGGACTCCTGCCTGGCTCTTAGTGGTGGCGTAAGCCGCTAGCTC